>NW_015505604.1:949431-951344 GCF_001515645.1 Sinocyclocheilus grahami | reverse complement strand
TTCACACACTGCTCTTGACTTATTCACTTTTTAACTTTAGGCGATGTCAGAAAGGCTAGCATTAGCAAGCTAGCTTTGAAGGCAAGATTCCATCTTCCCTGCATGATCATGCTGCAAAGCCATGCCTCCTCCAAAACACATGAACGCGCACAGGCAGAGCAGAGGTTAATCAGGGACACAATGAGAGATGGCAACGATGAATGCAACTGTTATATTCAGTGTTTCCCCTGCCATTATATTAGGGGGGCGCCCCCCCCACCCCCAACGGCACATCCTGCCCCCCTTGAAGGTCAAGTTAATATTTAATTATATTTTCTCTATAGCGCCAGATCACAACAAAAGTCATTTAAAGTTACCTTTCCTATAGAACATGTCTATACCTTGTTCTTTCATTAAGCAAACTAAATAGCCTTATGTTATTTATCTTATTTACAGGACGGCATGTCATTTCAGTCTCTACGTTATGGTCGCGCTCTCCGTATCATGCACAGCGGAGTTCCGCCCAATGCACGCGCGCATACACACACGCACACACACACACACACACACACAAGTGAGCCCACTCCCACTAGTATTTGTAAATATAAAGCCGCAAAACAATTCGTATTTAAATGTGAATTCTGTGTTAATGAATGGCGCAGATGCGCGGTTTTGTGTAGTACTCGTACTGAAACGCTCGTGACGCTTCCGGTGATATTAGCGTCTGCCGTCTCACTAATGAGGACATAAATACATGAACAACAGAAAGATATATCTGATTATAATGTGATGAAAAGCATCTTCTGGTTCTTATCGGATATGGATTTGGTGCACTTGTTGTACACTGTCCCTTTCAAATAAACTACAAATAATAATATGAATATATGATAAACTAAATCAGTTGTGTACCATCACATTAAACTACCAGTTTATACTTCAGAGATTTAACTTAACTTCAGTGCCTTATGGCAGGGGAAGATAAAATGCTGGCTCAATTTACCCCACAGCATTTGGCTCACTTTGCCCCATAGCTGCCATTTTGGAAAAAAACTAGCTTGTTTACTAATTCAGGCTAATATTTAGCTAAATTATTTATATGGTTTTATACATGGCTAAATCACTTATATGCATCATAATGTAGCGCATCAGCTCAAAGGGGAAATATGAATAATTAATCATAACTAGTTATAATTAATTATAAATATTTAGATCTGCTGTAAGCATTCATTTGATCTCTCAGTGTCAACTGTCTGTTAATTCTAAGAACGTTAATTTCCTGGTTAAGAAAAATAACTTTCTTACTGTACAATACTACTCAGAGCATGTAGCAAAAATCGGCATGATTAGGGACTCCAGTTATGAGCAAACAATGAACCACGTCAAGTGTGATACAAGTAAGTCTTTATTAACTACATAAACACTTAAACTAGTCTAACATACACACACACACACACACACACACACGCATACAGTTGGTATAGGAAAAGGGTTAAAGCTTAGGCAGTAAAAAGAAGAGAAATAAAAACATGAAGCTATGGTACCATTTGATAATCAGCAGATCTACAGCCTGAAGGAAACATCAGTTCCTTAGTTCAAACACACCTTTGTAAAAAGGTGCAAATGATACTTAATGTATCTATTAATAAAACTAAGTTTGATACTTGCACGTCTTGTCTGTGTGAAATAGAGTCCTAATGCAATCTGAAGGCTCAAGTTGATCTTGCTGAAGTTGGTTGATGAAAAAGAACCAGTTTGAGTCAGAGGGTCTTGGTGAATTGGTGAATGAGGCAGAAGCCTGGCGCGAACTTAGGGTGTCCTTAGGAGCGTTCTAGCTCACATCCTCATCTTCTCAGAATCTCAGAATCCCGCAGACTGAAGGCGGGTCACTGATGTGAGGCCTTTAAGGTCTGACAAGATTCACGCCTCTCAGGATG
>NW_015505604.1:941524-949050 GCF_001515645.1 Sinocyclocheilus grahami | reverse complement strand
AAGATAAAATGCTGGCTCAATTTACCCCACAGCATTTGGCTCACTTTGCCCCATAGCTGCCATTTTGGAAAAAAACTAGCTTGTTTACTAATTCAGGCTAATATTTAGCTAAATTATTTATATGGTTTTATACATGGCTAAATCACTTATATGCATCATAATGTAGCGCATCAGCTCAAAGGGGAAATATGAATAATTAATCATAACTAGTTATAATTAATTATAAATATTTAGATCTGCTGTAAGCATTCATTTGATCTCTCAGTGTCAACTGTCTGTTAATTCTAAGAACGTTAATTTCCTGGTTAAGAAAAATAACTTTCTTACTGTACAATACTACTCAGAGCATGTAGCAAAAATCGGCATGATTAGGGACTCCAGTTATGAGCAAACAATGAACCACGTCAAGTGTGATACAAGTAAGTCTTTATTAACTACATAAACACTTAAACTAGTCTAACATACACACACACACACACACACACACACGCATACAGTTGGTATAGGAAAAGGGTTAAAGCTTAGGCAGTAAAAAGAAGAGAAATAAAAACATGAAGCTATGGTACCATTTGATAATCAGCAGATCTACAGCCTGAAGGAAACATCAGTTCCTTAGTTCAAACACACCTTTGTAAAAAGGTGCAAATGATACTTAATGTATCTATTAATAAAACTAAGTTTGATACTTGCACGTCTTGTCTGTGTGAAATAGAGTCCTAATGCAATCTGAAGGCTCAAGTTGATCTTGCTGAAGTTGGTTGATGAAAAAGAACCAGTTTGAGTCAGAATCATAAGCCTGCATAAAACAGTAAACAATATAAAAGACAATATACAAGGACAGTAACAACACACAATGACCTGAAGGATATGCGTGTTCAGTCAAAGAAAGGTTTTCCTATGAATTAATTAGAGAAAAGTTCATTTCGCTGGGCATTGTGTCTTTCCTATGAGGAAAATGAGTGAGTTTCTCTGCCTGCATTCCTTTGGGCAATAAAACCAGTGATATCAGGATTGGTTGCCATGGAACCAGAGGCCTGTTCTGCCTTTTGGAGGTGTTAGATGCATTTTGGGGGAAGAGTCCATAGACCCTCGTTATTGGCCCTTTGTTTAGGTGAGGGGGTGTTAGATATTATTTGTTAAATATAACAAATAGTTGTGTGTCTGATTGGTCCAAATGCTACACCTCACAGTAGTACATGAAAACACCCAGGTTGTCAAGACGCAAGCCATGCAAACAACTCTTGACTCATTTTGGTGACTCATTTGGTATAAGTGCTCGACTGTCTTGCAACTCTATATCGAAATCCTCCGACATTTTTTTTTTGTGCAAATGCTCGGTATGCACTTCTAATTCATGACCGGCATTTTGTTTTGTTCTCTCTCCGCGTTCGTCACTAATCACGCAACTCATACGTCCTACGACATCCACCGGAACTGCTTCAGTCTATGACAGTCAGTGGAAGTGAGAGAAAAGTATTACGTATTTATTATGTTTGAAATATGGATATTTTTCTTACAAAAACGAATGGATTCACTACAGGAGGCCTTTATTCACCCCCGGAGCAGTGTGAGGCATGTTTATTATGAATGCACTTGCTTTATTTGGAGACTTGCGGACTGTTCAACTGCAACACCCGCTCACTGCAATGATAGAGCTTGGAATAGCCAGGACATTTTTTAATATAACTCCGACTGGATTCATCTGAAAGAAGAAAGTCATATACACCTAGGATGCCTCCAGGGCAGAGGCGGACAAAGTACTCAATTCCATTACTTGAGTGAAAGTATAGATACTGCTGGTCAAATATTACTCCATTACAAGTAAAAGTTGTAAAGACAGATTTTTACTTGAGTAAAAGTACAGAAGTACTTGCTTTTAAAAGTACTTAAGTACCAAAAGTAAATTTCCTTTTTTATGTCAATGCACTGTTTTATTGTTGTACGTAATACTTGCAATACTTTTGAAGCAAGATAGAATACATTACACTTACTGAATACACGGACTAGCTTGTAGTATCTTTGGAATAAAGAGCTTTTAGAATGTTAAAAACCTATGGGGAAAAAAACTAAAAACAAAAAATGTCACAAACAGAATGGTCTGTGCAGTGCTGTTTCAAGTCCAACACCTATTGTGTTTTATTAGGAGATGCACAACAGTTCTTCTGTGGCATTATAGGTAATATTTTCTTGTACACAATTTAGCAAAATCAGACAATATTGTGTCTAATATATACCACAATATTAACTTCTTATTATTGAATTGTTTTAAATATCACATTTCACAATTGGTCAGTGTTCAAAAAATGCTGGGAAATCACTTCATGTAGTGATTACTGATAAACTATCTGAAAAAAAGAAAGTCATTTTTGAGAGAAAAAAAAATCACCCACTGACTTTTTAAAGCTGCTACAAAGTAATGACTTTCTACTTCGAGGACCTTGATAGAAATGTAGTGGAGTGAAAAGTACAATATTTGTCTTTCAAATGTAGTAAAGTTAAAGTCATAAATTCTCAGGAAAATAATACTCAAGTACACTTTTTGAGTATTGGTACTTTACTTAAGTACAATACTCAAGTAAATGTACTTAGTTACTGTCTGCCTCTGCTCAAGGGTGAGTAAAACACAAGCTAATTTTAATTTTTGTGTGAACCAACCCTTTAACTGCCACCCATCCCCTTAGATTAAATCCTAATCTAATCATGACAAACTATATATCGTTGGAAAGGTCTAAGACTCCCAAATAGATATTTTACCACTGTTATTTTGTAAAAAATGATGTAGGAAAAGTAATAGATTAATGTATGACGAGTGCACCTCAAAATCTACATCCTAACAGTTCTGACCTTTGTCACAAAAAGTCTTCTTCGTTGCCTTTTTCTTTATCACACTTTAGAAATCATCGAAAATTATATATCAATTGAAAACTTAAAATCTCAAAATTCATCCTTTGAAAACCATTTTAAAATCAGACATTGCATTACCATGAAAATGGTACATCAAAATCATGTTACAAAATGTTTTCATTCATGAATTATAAAAAAATGTAAGTTTGGATAGTGCACTTTCACATCTATGTTCAAAAATGTGAGTGACAATTAAGGGGTTAACTTACTGATTGCTTTTGGGAGGTGAAGAGAATTTCAAGCAGCATAGCGAAAAATGTTTTTGAACCAAATCAACTACCTTGCCTTTAATAAGGTTAAATAATGTATATTTTTTTATTTGTATAGTAAAGATTATAAAGGTTTTTTTATTTATTTTTCATAATTTTATTAAATTTATGTAGTATTTCTTATTTATGGTATTAATAGAGCTTGCAATTTTCAGTTACGTCTAGGCCTATGAGTTGTGTCTTTGTTCTATTGTTTTTATTTGTCCTATTGCTTATAATGAAATTCTTTGGTCTTATTTTATTCTTAATTTTGAAACTTGTAAAACAATTTTAGTAGTTCTAGTTTTAGATTTTTTTTTAATTAAAATCGGTGATGAGAATTATAACATTTCAATGGTATCAATTTTTTTTATATTAATATTGTGATGAAAGGATGTGGCCATTTCGCCTACCCCTAATTCCAGTATATCCCAAATGGATGGAATGACAAACTTGAAAAGAAGAATTGCTAATTTATGGTTATGTTAAGTAAGGAATACGTCTAAATAAATGAGTGAACCATTTTCTGAATGCTAGGCAATGTGTTCTGTGATATGTTCTCAACTTTGCTAATGTCAACACAATTTTATTTCTTACTTTTTTTAATGTCTCAAGTTGTTTTTCTCTAAGTTCAAGAATTGGATATCTTTTTAATCTACTTAGTTTTTGGCAGGCAAGAGAAATAGAATCCATCCTTTCATCAGCTCACTCATTCATGTTTTTTTGTGCTGATTTGCGGCTGATTTTTGTTAGAGGTCTGCACAACATCTGTTTCTGCAAGCATTTATTTCTGCAGCGATTTCAGCTGACAGCGCAGACTAAATGGCAAACATGTCTTTTCATTACCTGCTACCCTCTCTATTTCCCTCATGCTCTGAAGGACCACGATTGTGTTCTGACCGTAAGTTAAATATGGAGAGCATTGATTGTTTTGGATGGTGAAACATCCGAATTAGATTGTTGACTTCAGTAGAGGGGGGAAAAGTACTTTACTGCTTTTCCTGGCAAATACAAGTGAATCAGACTCCGAGCCAAAAGCGTCTGTACATGATTTTTTTGCTAGCTGTGTCACTTACTAAAATCAGACTGTACCCGAGCCCAAAGGGAAAGGCAGAAAAAATTAATGAGAAGCATCTAGACTGTAGACTGCTGTGTGATTTTGATGTATTCTAGGTCACTGTAGCTGAAGTATTGATTAATTGTAATCATGTTGTTGTGATTACAGTGACAAAGATTTGATTAAAATCAGTCAAGCAAGATGTCATTATAAAAAATATGCCATCTTCAAAAATGTACATCTGTTCCATTATTAAGACAAGAATGATTGAACCGAGATCAATTACCGTATATGTACACATTGCAAGGAGGATTATTAACACTAGGCTGTAAATGTACAAATTTGAAGACAGTCATTGAATTCCATTGAAATGTATGGAAAAAAACAAATCCAAGAGACAATTTTCTTCTGAGGAAATAGGTCACAGATTCAATTACAGTCACTGAAGCGTGCACCCAATCTATCATGCCAAATTAAGTGCATTTTAGCAACCTACATTTCTCTCTGAATTTTATAGACACATTCACTCTAGTGAAGATTCTGCAAAAAAATAAATTACTGGCTTTGTTCCCCCTTATATAGAGCAGTTTTAAATGTTTTGCACAGAAGGAAAAACAAACGGTTAAATCTGGCTTCAGGCTTTATCTGTTTTGGAAGCAAAACACTTTCACCTTTTCTTGATTCTCATTATACGGTTTAAAATTGCTTCTACACTGACGCAATTCAACTGTATCACCTCAACAACTGCTGAGCGCTGGGGTGAGAGAGGTTGAATAAAATTGAAAGCAATGCTGAGAGCTAACTTTACGGTAAACTGGCTTGAATTTACCATGAATGCATGTAAGAGTAACATTAATGAGAATGAATGAATTAAAATTGCATAATATTTCATTTAAATGGTTTATGGTCAACACAACTAAAGAGGTCAGCATGAATATAAGGAAAGCCAGAGAGGGAATCATGGGCTTTATTGGATGATTTGAGTTATGAATTCCTCCCCATTGGTTGCCTGTCATTAACTGTGTTGCTGTACATGGTTGAAGAGTTTTGTCGTAGACCCCGTACACTGTTGGATATCTGGTGTTGCTACATTACCTCAGGGCTCATAAGAGGCCAATTCTCATATTGTATTTCCTGATGGCTGATAGTACAACAGACTCCATTTTCCTGGCTGTTTGAGTGGGGGAAAATCCATCCAGACATCAACTTGTCATCTAATCTCATCCTGTTACCTTTTTAATTTCCCTGTGTTGTTTCTCATAGAGGTGGCTGCCATGGACATTACTAACATTGACCATCTCAAGAGGGCATAGTCTTTGTGCCTTGTCTTCACACTTTGACACCCTTTACCCTTGCAAGTTCATTTTTCATTAAACCTGACTGCACACCAGTGTGAGCTTTTTATTGGTAGGAACTACTTTTAGCATTACATTTAACTCTTATTATCCAAGGTTGTGTTTGATCTCAGGCTTGTACAGAGCTTCATATTCAGCAGTGGAGAAAGCTCCATAAAGAGTCTTCAATAATTCATGACACCAGATTTAGATTTGTGAGCTTCGCTGTTCGAAAACTGCAAAATCCCACACTACATTACTTTGTGGAATTGGCATGGGTCTGCAATTTAAGCTTTGTGCTACACTTCAGCAAGTTTTACTTTTTATTTTCTTATTTTCATGAAGTAACTTGGTTTATACTGAGATATGTATTTGTGTTGACTTAGTTTTAATGAAAAAGTTAGAATGTGCAAGAATCATTTTGACATTTAATGCAAATGCATCCTGTCTCTTTGAACCTTAATGAATTTGAAAATTATATCCAAGTAAAACTGGCCTCTGTGAGGGTAATGAATGTATGATCCATTTACAGTATATATACCCATGTTCCATATCATGCAATGCACAGATAGTTAACCACAGATCACATGAAATATGTCCTGTCCTCCTGTTCTGTCCTCTGCTGCTGTACATTAAGGACTGTTGGCTTGTCCCAGTTCCATTTTAATGGGACATACATGAGTGACGAATAGGAGAGCAGCCGTCTGAGTGCTCTAAACACTAATGTAATGCAAATGGAGCAACATAATGTGCTGTGAGTAGCATCTTTTTACATTTGCATCATGTTTATTGTATTCACATGCAAATGTTAAACCTGGGTAATAGATTTTACTCAGTTCAGTTGTTGTAATTTGTCTCACCTAAACATGAAAGGTGCGGATAAATTGTTGCTTATTCTGTTTTGTCTCTTTTAGTATGCCTGTCAGTTGGTCTACTCTACATCATGTTGGAAGTGAATAATCAAAAACAAAATAGACAACAGAGGTATTTTTGGAATACTAGATGATTGTATATTATAAACAAGCATGAACTGCCTTCTTTTATATGATTTGATAGATTAACTTTTATTTAAGAAACCGGCAAAATGAAAAGGTCCTGCTAGGTCCTACTAGATACTAGATTCCAAATAGGTCCTATTCTATTAAAGTGAGGAATAACCAAGAAACTCTATAATATCCACAGAAAGATATCTGTTAGCATTCCCCTTGATCTCAATTGTAGCTGCTCTGCTGATGCAGATCTGCCATCTTTGTTGGTTGTGCACACTTGATAATTTTAGATACAATTGTTTTTGAGCCCTTATAGTCACTATTCTGAGCTGTGACATCAAAGGCAGCAGAGAGAGAAAAATATAACAGAGAGCTCTCCAAAAAATAACCTGTCACTTCTGAAACATATACTTTAATATAGTGAAATACTTGATATTTTTGCGTTGCGTAGTCAGAATACGCTTTACTCTTTAATGGCTGTCAATAGAAAAAGATGGTGTTTGCTCCAAGACTACTGTAATTATGGTATCTAGTAGGGGTGCAACGGTTCAACTTACGGTTCGGTTTGTTTCGGTTTGTATGTTTTAGAGTCACGGTTTCGGTATGGTACGGTATATGCTATGTTTAGGGCAAAAACTATATTGTCAAATAAAAATAAAGAAAATAAGAACAAATAATCTAACTGCAAGCATCAGCACAAATAAATAAACAGTGAAAAATATATAAATAAAATAAACAGTGGTTTTCAGTTTTTTTAGATAGGTCTAACATAGTTTTTAGGTACAGAAATTTAATAAATCAAATGTAAAATAACATTGCATATTTGACTGTATAAATAAAAAATTTATCCTTAAAGTTACAAAAGTTATTAAATCAAGAGCAGTGAGAGATTTCCGTGTTGTTGCTGTTTGATTAACATTAAGAAAGTGCTGTCACTTTAAGAGAACGCACTGATCCAGTGCACTGATACTGTACGTTCAGCTAGGATACTCTG
>NW_015505604.1:936219-941414 GCF_001515645.1 Sinocyclocheilus grahami | reverse complement strand
TCGCCGGCCAACGAGTTGGTGTTTTTTCAATGTATGCTTCAGATACGAGTCACGACGAGGCGTTCCCCATAGCGACCCCTAGAGGACGCAGTTCGAAGTTCCCATGAAAGGGAACATTGCATATTTGACTGTATAAATAAAAAAATTATCCTTAAAGTTACAAAAGTTATTAAATCAAGAGCAGTGAGATATTTCCGTGTTGTTGCTGTTTGATTAACATTAAGAAAGTGCTGTCACTTTAAGAGAACGCACTGATCCAGTGCACTGATACTGTACGTTCAGCCGACTATGTCTGCTATAGGATACTCACCAAGACGAGCATTTTGACATAATTTTTGTGTGAATTTGTCCATTCAAACACAATACTTCACAGAGAACTTAATATTTGCGCGCATTCTGAGACACGGGTTCACGCGCTTCGGATGAGCGACCACACAGATCTTCTCACTGCGCGCGCGAGTTCGGATCTTCTGGCTCTTTAAATATTTAAACTGGTCAGGCTTACATGAGTTTACTTTAAACATGGATAGCAACTTGTGCTGTTCAGGTTTCACCTGTGTACGGATGAGCGACCACACAGATCTTCTCACTGCGCGCGCGAGTTCGGATCTTCTGGCTCTTTAAATATTTAAACTGGTCAGGCTTACATGAGTTTAGTTTAAACATGGATAGCAACTTGTGCTGTTCAGGTTTCACCTGTGTTATCAACACGTGATGACAGTCAGGGCCGTTTCTAGCCAATTTGACGCCCTAGGCGAAATCCCTTTAAATAATGTGACGCTCTGCCCTCTATGACGCTGCTCCCATTAAGCGCTGTTGGAAGTGAATTAATTGATTCAGCATTTCGACACCTCCGTAAGGATGCATTTAACGCGACAAAGCGGTCTAATGAAGGATGTATTGATCTCGTGAATTAGCGAATTTTACTATACAAATATTTTTTAATTGGATGTTAAAGTTTATATGGGAATATTACATGACACGCTGATCCTTTAACAATGCATTGGCGCAAAAAACCTTTTGGAGAAATCTGCCACACATATTTGGACAAATTTGCCACAAAAATGCCATAAATACTGCCTAAACAAAATACTGATTTTGTGCACTTTATTTACTGTACCAATATTTTAAATTGGCCTTTGAACTTAGCTTTATTGCATGGCAAAAAAAAGTGTTACCTTGCCAAAGCACTGACAGAGCTCACTGATCTAATGGTGTTGTTGAGCGCTCCAAATGCAAACTTTGCATGCAACAATCAGGCAGCAATTGATAGCACTCTGGTCTAGTGGCATACAGGCATCGTCAGATTGACAGTACTCTAGCCCAATAATGTTGGGGGATCCAGTGGGGGCGGCAGTCATATTTCAGGGTGACCGTGCCACTCTTTATCACAACCCTGCTAAAAGTGCCAGTACGTGCGCTCATTGACGCCCCTTCAGCTAGTGGTGCCCTAGGCGACCGCCTAGCTCGCCTATGCCTAGAAACGGTCCTGATGACGGCATAAATGACAGTTATTCCAGCATAAAACACTCGCATTGATTAAAGAGTGACTGGCTTGTCCCTGTATTGTTTTTTTTTTTCTCTCTCATCGCTCTTGTTGTAATGTATTGGGAAGCCAGAATTTGTATCCATCAACAGAAACATGCATTAGCCGAACTCTAACAAACCATATTACAGATGCATTGTCAGATTTAAGTTGAACCACGGGGTCCTAGTGTATGCCGAACCGTGTGTGGAGAACTGTACGGTTTGATTTTTTACCGAAAACCGTTGCACCCCTAGTATCTAGCAGCAGGGGTAACTGGCCCATGCTAATGAGCCAAATCTTAACCCCTTGGTAATGATAGCCATTGCTTTTTAGCACTACTTCCATTGGGTCTAGACCCTCTAAATAACAGTGACATCTTACAGTAGAGTACATGAGATGGATCACAGAACAGTTATGTTCCTGACCTCTTAATCTCTAGGTCTCTGTGGGCGAATATGAGAGAGATAAAGATAGAGATAGAAGGAAGACAAGTGCGGGGAGTATTTAGAATGGTACAAATGTCATTATCTTTTAGTTCTGTACATTTTTTTGCTTCAAATAATTATACATTTGGCTAGGGCTAGGCGATATCGCAAAAAAATTAAATTGTATTTTATTTTTTATTTTAATTATTATTACAACGTTTGACCAATTAAATTCTTGTTAAATATCTGCAACAAGGCTAAGCATCCTTTTATCTTTGCAGTTTATTTGGATTTTCTTTATTGATGCATTTTTACAAACAAGAAGTATGAAGGTCATGCATATGGTGTGTGTTTGTATGCAGGGTCATTTCCCAGAAACAAATTAACCACACATCTCTTTGAATTAGGTTAACGTGACCGTGCTCCATATCAGGGCCTTTTGTGTACATGTGTGGGTGTGTATTTGCCTAAATCTTAAATCTTTCTTATGTATTTTATGTGCATGTAAATGTGCTATCAGAGCTTCTATAATTGGTTTGTGTGCATGTATACAATCTCTGTAATAATGTTGTATCCCAGCAGATCGCAGTTCTCATTAATTGACCCTTGAGAACATGGTTAACATGGTAATGCTAGTCATCGGGGTCACACGGGTGATGGTGGTACATTTGACTTCAGCCTTTGAGCATCACATAGCCTTTTGTATGTCATACGGATATAATTATCATATCAGAGCAGCCAACTCCATAATGTGATCATTATACAGCTCAGCTCATTATCAAAGGGTCACTATCTTTGCTTTTTACTTGGATAATGTTGGTAAGGCTGTAGGGGTCCATGTTATGAGGAGCAATACTGCAGTTTTTAATTGAAACACTGAATATTTGGTGACATGTAGAAGCTGGATATATTTGACACACCAAACACTCGTGACCCCTCTCTATTAGTGCTGTGTTCACAATATCGATAAGACGATGTATCGTCACAGAGATTAGACGATACGAGTATCAATACAGCTGGCCCTGTATCGATATTGTGGCACGTGTGCAGCAGTGGACCATGCTTAATTTGTTTAAAATTTTACAATGTTTAAAATTGAGTAGAAAAGTGCAAGGTTTCTAAAAAAGAATGAATAGAGCATATACAGTGGGGCAAAAAAGTATTTAGTCAGCCACCAAGTGTGCAAGTTCTCCCACTTAAAAAGATGAGAGAGGCCTGTAATTTTCATCATAGGTATACCTCAACTATGAGAGACAAAATGAGAAAAAAAAATTAATTAATAAATTAATGAATTAATTTGTAAATTCCTCGGTAAAATAAGTATTTGGTCACCTACAAACAAGCAAGATTTCTGGCTCTCACAGACCTGTAACAACTTCTTTAAGACGCTCCTCTGTCCTCCACTCGTTACCTGTATTAATGGCATCTGTTTGAACTCGTTATCAGTATAAAAGACACCTGTCCACAACCTCAAACAGTCACACTCCAAACTCCACCATGGCCAAGACCAAAGAGCTGTCAAAGGACACCAGAAACAAAACTGTAGACCTGCACCAGGCTGGGAAGACTAGGTAAGCAGCTTGGTGTGAAGAAATCAACGGTGGGAGCAATTATTAGAAAATGGAAGACATACTTACAAAAAATGTTGTGCACACCACCACACGAAACGACATCGCGCGCATTCAAAGCGAACTTGCGGACGCGTCGAGTATAAATCAGCCTTAAAGGGGTCATATGAGGCGATTTCAAGTTTTCCTTTCTCTTTGGAGTGTTACAAGCTTGTGTGTGTGCGCACGCGCGCGTGCGTGAGAGAGAGAGAGAGCGAGCGTCACATCAAAGTGGAGTCAGCTGTCTTAACCATGGCTTGTGTAATGCAAACACATACCAGCTTCATCACTGTCATGTCACGCGACTCTGTTCCCCTTTCGGTCTCTGTCTTTACGTTTATTTTGAAAGCTGATGTTCGCGATTATGGTAAGGGCCATTACATTTCCGACGAGTGCTTGCGGTGTTCGGCCAATCACAATGCACTGGGTCAGCTGACCAATCAGAGCAGACTGCGCTTGTCGGAAGGAGGGACTTTGTAGAAAACTAAGCGTTTGAGAGAGGCGGGGCATAGAGGACCTATAATAATGTACAGTATTTTAAAAATAATGTGTTTTTTTAACATTAAAGCATGTCAACATATTCTGTTACACCAAATACACAAAATAATGGTCTTTAAAAAGCATCATATGACCCCTTTAAATCAGCCTTGAGCGTGTGTGCGTTAGTTAGAGTGAAGACAGCGCGTTAGTTTAGAACTCTTCTAATTTTTTTTTTTACTGTAGAGAGTGTGTTAATTTGTGCAATGATAACCTACCAGCAATGTAAATGATTTTTTAAATATATTAGAATGTGTACATTACAATATAAATGTATTAGAACAAGTACATTATTATTTATGGGCTTAAAATCAAGATGCAAAAAATCAGAATATTGTACCTGGTGGGGAGTGCACAATTTAAACATGAAACATATGCAATTACCTATATTGTACTGTGGTACAGTTATGGAGGCCCTTCATAATGCAGAGGTCAACTGCCTGCTCTGCCGATAGTTTGAAATGGCACTATAGTACACAGTGTTTAATAAACTGCTGTTTTTCTAAATTCTGCTGAGGTGAAATTCAGTGCAGTCATGTATCGTATCGTGGCCTCTGTATCGTGATTAAGGGATGCTCATTCATGAATGTATTTATATATAAGTATATACTATAAGATTAAAATACATTTATTTTTAATAAGGCAACAACATATGATAGATACGATAGGACAAAATAAATACAGTGCAGCACAAACTGTTTTTCAACCCTCAACGGTTATAAGTTATGCCATTTTACAAACATATATAATGTTTGTAAAATGGTACAGCTTTTTAAATATCTGAAAGTACACTCTTAATATCAGTCAGTCAAGCAGTCAAGCATTTTAAAATATGATAATCAAGTATTATTTAATCATAGAAGTTTAGTAATTAGAAATAAAACTTGGTAACCATGAACTTAGGACTGGTGCTGGTGCTTTTTTTGGTTATTCAGTGTTCCAGTAAAAAAACGAACAATAACACTGATAAGATATTATTATTATTATACGAATTCTACTAATAAGAACAGTGTGCGTTTGCTCGAACTGATTCGCTTAAATCAAAACAGGGAAGATAATAGGTGAGCGCCAGCCAATGAGATTGTCGTTAGCGCATTA
>NW_015505604.1:916910-936135 GCF_001515645.1 Sinocyclocheilus grahami | reverse complement strand
TATATCATATACTCAGCCTCCAACTCACACACTGGTGAGTAAAATCTGAGAATTTATTAGCCATTGGCTAATATTAGACATAATTTAGTCGCCCAGAGTGAAGATTTAGTCGCATATGCGAGTGACTTACTCTCAATATAGAGGGTTGACAGTCTTATGAGCACAAAGTGCTTACAATGTGTGCACATTAAGCGATTCGTGTTAAAAACTGCAAAGCACAAAGGGAAGAGAAATTGATGCGTAGTGTATTATATATGTGCAACAGTTATTGAGCCTTTCTTTTAACAGTTTTAAATTTCAGTTACTGTGCACGTTAAAAACTATTTATAGTCTTTTCTACGCCCGTGTTTTGTTCTCACAGACACCCGGTAGCAAGTAACAAAACATTTTGCAAAATCATAGACATGTATTTACAAATCATGTATAATGGGAACACAGAATGATCTTGGAGAGAGCTTTACCGAGCGGACTGCTGTAACCGGACATGATCAGGGTTTAAAGGCTGAACGAATGACTGACAGCCACAGCAGAGAAAAGAGTTTGTGTGAACTTTAATGTAAGGACTTAAATATTCATATGTAGCTCACATTAAGCTATCGTATGGCTTCAGAAGTAACACAGAATAATTCGCACAATCTTAAAAAAAATAAAATAAATTTCGGATTTGGATCGGCTCTGTCTGACCGATACCCGATCCGAGAAAAATGGCCCTATCGGAGCCGATACCCGATATGAATATCGGATCGACGCATCCCTAATCGTGATGCGTATCGTATCGTGACTTTGCTGGTGATACACAGTCCTACACTTTATCTCTTTTTCTCAAACACACACCTCTTTACGGATTTAATGAACATTGCTAGGGTCATGTGCAGGTCACAATCAATTAACCAGACTCCTGACAAAGACGTGCATACGTGCACACAAAACCAAATACTCGTTGTGTACACAACCCTAGCCTTTCTTGCCCGCTGTTTAGTATTGGAAATCTGTTTTCCAGTGTAAGTAGTTAGAGTGACTTTTGACTGTATGTGGCATCTCTGTGGTGTTTTAAGCTGTAGGTGGTTCTTGTGGAGCTGGTCATCACAGTGGGAGAGGTGCCTGCTCTCTTTTATCTATTCTCACTGACTCAGAGACTACAAAGACTGAACTTTGAACTAAAAAAAAAATAAAAAAATAAGTCTCTGATCCAATATAGACAGCCAATGAGAATTGCTATTACTGTGTTAGTGATGGAGCTATTTTTAAGTTAGTTTTTTTTTGTGAAATCAAAGGACAACTGGATGTAAAGTACTGTGAAAATGTATTTGCCCCATTGTGATTTCTTCTGTTTTTGTGTATATTTCATACTAAATAACTTTAGATCTTCAAATGAAATCTGACAACCGTTAGTTTGCTATGAGTGAGAAATGGAGAGGAGGAGTGCTAAAATACAACCCCGCCCTCTACCCCGTTTCAGTTGGAAATATGTCACTATACTGAAATAAAGTCAGCAGGAACTTCTGGTTCAGTTTGGTTGTACCACCTTTAGCAGCAATAACTGCAAGCCAACACTTCTGTTAACTGGAGTTTCACAGTGCTGTGGTGGAATATGTGCCTTTCTTTGCAGTTCAGCCACACTGGATGGTTTTTGAGCATGAATTGACCGTTTAATGTCCTGCCACAGCATATCAATTGGTTCAAGTTAGGACTTTGACTAGGCCACTCCAAAATTATTTTTTTTTTTTAGCCATTTAGAGGTGGACTTCCATGCTTTGGAACATTGTCTTTCCGCAAAATCTAGTTGCTCTTGAACTTCAACTTGCAGACTGAAGATCTGACATTCTCCATTAGGATTTTCTGTTAGAGAGCAGAACTGTCAATTATTGCAGGTTGCCCAGCCTTTGAAGCAGCAAACAGTTTGTCTTTCAAACGGTTCCACTTTCGACTCATCAGTCCACACAATATTCTCCTAAATGGTTTGCAGATCATCAAGGAGATTTGGCAAAATTAGTGGTGTCACTAACAGTGACCTTTATTTGATGAAAGAGAAGGCCTAGTGTTGTTCTTGGGTCATTTGTGGTTCACTGGATGAGTCGTCACTATGCTCTTGTAGGGATTTTGGAAGGTCGGCCACTTCTGGGAAGGTTCGATACTGTGTGCCAAGATTTTTTTCATTTGGAGATAATAGTTTTCACTGTGGCTCTTTGGAATCCCAAAGCCTTTGAAATAGCTTTGTAACCCTTCCCAGACCGATATACACTCAACGGCCACTTTATTAGGTACACCTTGCTAGTACCCGGCCGGACCCTCTTTTGCCTTTTCAACTTCCTTAATTCTTTATCGCATAGATTCAACAAGATGCTGGAAACATTCCTCAGAGATTTTGGTCCATCATTGACATGACAAATATGACACAATTGCAGTGATGGGCAATGATTAATTGTGATTAATCACCTCCAAAATAAAAGTTTTTGTTTATATAATATGTGTGTGTGTGTATAAATACACACACACATACAGTATATTTATTTAGAAAATATTTACATATATTTACATGTGTATATATTTATATTCATATAATCTATATTATATATAAATATAAATATATTTAATATGTAAACAACATATTTTTCTTAAATATATGCATGCATGTGTGTGACAATTTGCAACAGTGGATATTGCATATTGTGCATGCTTTTTTTTTCATTTTTTACATTTAGATTTGTTTTGTTTTTTCAATTTGAATATATTTCTAAAATGTAATTAATTATTGTGATGTTACAGCTGAATTTTCAGCAGCAGTTACTCTTTATTGTCACCTGATCCTTCAGAAATCATTATAATTTGCTGATTTGATGCTCAAGAAACACTCATTATTATTACTATCATCAATGGTTAAAACAATTGTGTTGCTTAATATTTTTGTTGAAATCATGATGCATTTTTTGCAGGATTCTTTAATTAATAGAAAGTTCAAAAGAACAGTGTTTACTGATTTTTTTGTTGTAAAAGTATTTTCTGTACTTTTGATCAATTTAATGCATCCTTACTGAAAAGTACTCATTTCTTAGTTTTTAAGGTTTTACTTTTGATTTAGACAAAAAATATATAGAACTTTTATGTCTGCCATTTATTGGTATTTTCTGCTATAAAATGAAAGTAATTATCTGCTCGTTGAATATGTTGTTTTAACATTGGTGCATCCCTATTTTACAGTAATATTCTTTCCACAAAAGCAGTGTGTAACCATCCACACTTTTGAAAAATAATAGAGAGAGCTTTTTATTGTGTTATGAATGCATTTCCCATCTGTGAAATGCTAAGAAAATTAATTATAATGCCTTCCGATTTGTGGCAGTCATATCCTTTATTATAGCCATCAAGAGCCAATGAGCTATTGCAAATATTTTATAGGAAAATTTAATGAAGCTGTGTCTCCCTGAAACTATGTTGCAAAATGACTCTTCAGTTGATCACACTGGAAGAGCAATGGCACCATTCCTAAGTATCCTTGAGTTTTTACTTAAATGTTTTTTGCTGGACAGCCTTTAGCAAATGGTCCATGGAGGCAGACTATAAAAATGAGCAAGCACTAGCGTGCGTGAATGAATATGACGGTTTAAATGATACTGCATTCACTGCTATTCATCAGCATTTTCCATTATTTATTTGACCACATTTCAGGTTCTGCCAATAAATTACTCTGTAACAATCTGATATGTTGCTGTTTGCTCATTAAAAGTCAGGTTTCGCAGCTGGTAAGTTGTTTCAGAACGCGGTGCATAAACAACAAAAAATTGAATCAAGTATCAGGCGCACACGTCGCATAAACAATCATTCTTAATGTCTTTAAATAATACACTTGAAACAAACAAACCATTAAAAAGGACTCCAATCCTCCATCTAGCGTAAATACGCCTCATACGATGTCTTATCATTTTCCCTCTTTCACCAAATAAAGCAATCAGTCTGTCTGTTGCTGGCACAGTTATGTACTAACAATTAATTTTCATGCCATCCTATTTCCCAGCACGGGATTGTGATTAGAATAATGATGTTTGTTGTTTGAATGAGGAGGTCTCTATAGGCCTGGGCTGCACTTCCTGGTGTGCTACAACAGTGCCATCTAGTGCTAATGGTCTTCAGAATCCAAAATGGCTGTGTTTGTAGTATTTATTAGTTTTTCATATGTGCATATTTTTCTCCTCTCAATGAATAATGCCGGAAAATAGTAGCAAACCATTTAATTAGGGTCTGATATCAAGTTTTTTCTGTGTAAGCAGTTAACTTAATCCATGTGTTTTTGCCCTCAAATCATAATTTTTAGATTACATTTAGGCTATTAGAACATTTGTATTGCAGGATGGTATGGATATATTAAAGGAATGATCTGTATTAACTTGTTGGTCTAAAAAAAGGAGAAAGCTACTGTATCTGTTAGCGCTTCCATTCATCTCAGTGGCAATTTGTCAATTGGTGCAGGCCAGGGCCCCTGGAAGTATGAAACCTGAATGTTGTTTCAGGAACATTTGTAATGTGAATGATTACTTGTCAAAGGCAGCAGACGGGGGGAAATATTTCCATTAACTTACGATTTATGTGTTGCTTGGAAAAAAAATATCAGAATGCACACTTTTGATTGGCCATCACTGTGGAAAGATGCTCATAATTCAACAATCTCACAGTGAGTCATGTTGGCAAATTTGTGGCTGATCTCACTCATATGTTTTCGTACGATCTGCTTATGCCCTAGTTATGGTTATGTTTAGGGGTGGACCTTGCTTTTTTCTAAAAATCGTATGTTTTGGTATGATTCTTATCACACAAATTCATATGAAAGTGAAAGTGACGTGACATGTGGCCAAGTATGGTGACCCATACTTGGAATTAGTGCTCTGCATTTAACCCATCCAAAGTGCACACACACAGCAGTGAACACACACACACCGTGAACACACACCCAGAGCAGTGGGCAGCCATTTATGCTGCGGTGCCCGGGGAGCAGTTGGGGGTTCGGTGCCTTGCTCAAGAGCACCTCAGTCGTATATTGAAGGTGGGAGAGAGCCCTTTACATTCACTCCTCCCACCTACAATCCCCGCCGGTACAATGCCATCCTATTTCCCAGCACGGGATTGTGATTAGAATAATGATGTTTGTTGTTTGAATGAGGAGGTCTCTATAGGCCTGGGCTGCACTTCCTGGTGTGCTACAACAGTGCCATCTAGTGCTAATGGTCTTCAGAATCCAAAATGGCTGTGTTTGTAGTATTTATTAGTTTTTCATATGTGCATATTTTTTTCCTCTCAATGAATAATGCCGGAAAATAGTAGCAAACCATTTAATTAGGGTCTGATATCAAGTTTTTTCTGTGTAAGCAGTTAACTTAATCCATGTGTTTGTTCAGATTTCATGTATTTGCCCTCAAATCATAATTTTTTGATTACATTTAGGCTATTAGAACATTTGTATTGCAGGATGGTATGGATATATTAAAGGAATGATCTGTATTCACTTGTTGGTCTAAAAAAAGGAGAAAGCTACTGTATCTGTTAGCGCTTCCATTCATCTCAGTGGCAATTTGTCAATTGGTGCAGGCCAGGGCCCCTGGAAGTATGAAACCTGAATGTTGTTTCAGGAACATTTGTAATGTGAATGATTACTTGTCAAAGGCAGCAGACGGGGGGAAATATTTCCATTAACTTACGATTTATGTGTTGCTTGGAAAAAAAATATCAGAATGCACACTTTTGATTGGCCATCACTGTGGAAAGATGCTCATAATTCAACAATCTCACAGTGAGTCATGTTGGCAAATTTGTGGCTGATCTCACTCATATGTTTTCGTACGATCTGCTTATGCCCTAGTTATGGTTATGTTTAGGGGTGGACCTTGCTTTTTTCTAAAAATCGTATGTTTTGGTATGATTCTTATCACACAAATTCATATGAAAGTGAAAGTGACGTGACATGTGGCCAAGTATGGTGACCCATACTTGGAATTAGTGCTCTGCATTTAACCCATCCAAAGTGCACACACACAGCAGTGAACACACACACACCGTGAACACACACCCAGAGCAGTGGGCAGCCATTTATGCTGCGGTGCCCGGGGAGCAGTTGGGGGTTCGGTGCCTTGCTCAAGAGCACCTCAGTCGTATATTGAAGGTGGGAGAGAGACCTTTACATTCACTCCTCCCACCTACAATCCCCGCCGGTACAAGACTCGAACCCGCAACCTTTGGGTTACGAGTCCGACTCGCTAACCATTAGGCCTCCACCTCATAAGGTGGTGTAGCATGTACCAGTAGAGGCTATTACCAAAGACCTATAGCTGGTAACGGCAAATCTTTTTAGTTCATGAAGGGTTTTCTTAAAAGGGTAAGTTCATCATTTTTTTTTTTTCCAACCAGCTTTGTATTGTTACAATGTGTATTATTGTTCTGTGTTACCTGCATCCCTGTTCATTTGTAAGCAAAGTCTGTGGTTTACATTTCCAGCTCCAGGGCTTTGTGAAAACTAGAGATCGTACCTCTGCATTTTTGTATCCCTGCTCACGGGATAGTCTGATTGAGCCAGGTGCATTATGGGTGTAGACGTTTTCCTACCTTTTTCACCACAGCCTTTTTTCTTTTTCTTTTTTTTCTGGCCATTAAGCACCAATTTATTGTTTCATGTTTCTACTAACTACATAGACAGCCAACTTTTATAAAACACCATCTTGCCAACAGTGAATTACTACGGTGCCCGGGAGCTGATATGTTCGGTTCACTTAGTTTTGTCGTGGCCACGACATAATAACTCGTGGGAACGTGATAATATGTCGTGGCCACGAGATAGGAATTTGAGGGAACGTCATATTAACTCATGGGAACGTGATATGTCGTGGCCACGAGATCATTTTGTCGAGGTAACGACATCCTTATGTCGTGGCCTCGAGATGCTATGTTGAGGGAACAACATATTTTTCTTGTGGCCACGAGTTTGATCTATAAACAAACCTGCATGACCATAGCAACCTGCGACTATCAGAGATGGATAAAACATTTTTATCCTTCCCACAGTCTTGTAAATTTGTTAACTGATCGTGTCTTTTTATTTAATATTTGTATATTGTTATTATTATTACACTGTAATTTAATAATATTATAATAATATTATATTAACTGGTTTAGGGCTATATTTTTATATTTATTGTTGTATTTCCCCTTTCAATTTATGAATCGCTTTACCTAGTTAACGTTCTGTATAATTATTATAAATATGCTAGCATATATTTTGCAAATACTGTAAACGCCTGACAATTATGCCAATATATTTTTTACTGTATGATTTATTTACACCCCTGTGTGACGATAAATAAGTGTGTTGTTCTAGTTATGGTTATGTTTAGGGGTGGACCTTGCTTTTTTCTAAAAATCGTATGTTTTGGTATGATTCTTATCACACAAATTCATATGAAAGTGAAAGTGACGTGACATGTGGCCAAGTATGGTGACCCATACTTGGAATTAGTGCTCTGCATTTAACCCATCCAAAGTGCACACACACAGCAGTGAACACACACACACCGTGAACACACACCCAGAGCAGTGGGCAGCCATTTATGCTGCGGTGCCCGGGGAGCAGTTGGGGGTTCGGTGCCTTGCTCAAGAGCACCTCAGTCGTATATTGAAGGTGGGAGAGAGCCCTTTACATTCACTCCTCCCACCTACAATCCCCGCCGGTACAAGACTCGAACCCGCAACCTTTGGGTTACGAGTCCGACTCGCTAACCATTAGGCCTCCACCTCATAAGGTGGTGTAGCATGTACCAGTAGAGGCTATTACCAAAGACCTATAGCTGGTAACGGCAAATCTTTTTAGTTCATGAAGGGTTTTCTTAAAAGGGTAAGTTCATCATTTTTTTTTTTCCAACCAGCTTTGTATTGTTACAATGTGTATTATTGTTCTGTGTTACCTGCATCCCTGTTCATTTGTAAGCAAAGTCTGTGGTTTACATTTCCAGCTCCAGGGCTTTGTGAAAACTAGAGATCGTACCTCTGCATTTTTGTATCCCTGCTCACGGGATAGTCTGATTGAGCCAGGTGCATTATGGGTGTAGACGTTTTCCTACCTTTTTCTTCTTTTTTTCTGGCCATTAAGCACCAATTTATTGTTTCATGTTTCTACTAACTACATAGACAGCCAACTTTTATAAAACACCATCTTGCCAACAGTGAATTACTACGGTGCCCGGGAGCTGATATGTTCGGTTCACTTAGTTTTGTCGTGGCCACGACATAATAACTCGTGGGAACGTGATAATATGTCGTGGCCACGAGATAGGAATTTGAGGGAACGTCATATTAACTCATGGGAACGTGATATGTCGTGGCCACGAGATCATTTTGTCGAGGTAACGACATCCTTATGTCGTGGCCTCGAGATGCTATGTTGAGGGAACAACATATTTTTCTTGTGGCCACGAGTTTGATCTATAAACAAACCTGCATGACCATAGGGTGTAGACGTTTTCCTACCTTTTTCACCACAGCCTTTTTTCTTTTTCTTTTTTTTCTGGCCATTAAGCACCAATTTATTGTTTCATGTTTCTACTAACTACATAGACAGCCAACTTTTATAAAACACCATCTTGCCAACAGTGAATTACTACGGTGCCCGGGAGCTGATATGTTCGGTTCACTTAGTTTTGTCGTGGCCACGACATAACTCGTGGGAACGTGATAATATGTCGTGGCCACGAGATAGGAATTTGAGGGAACGTCATATTAACTCATGGGAACGTGATATGTCGTGGCCACGAGATCATTTTGTCGAGGTAACGACATCCTTATGTCGTGGCCTCGAGATGCTATGTTGAGGGAACAACATATTTTTCTTGTGGCCACGAGTCATTTTTGTGCAGTATGTCACCGTGGAATACTGATCAAACAGCTTCACCCAGTGGTAGTCTGCATGTATTACAAGATGTTAGGTACATTAAGTGTAGGCAGGTTTTTTTATTGTTGTGAGAATGTGTGGGCACAGTTTTTATATGTATTTGGTCTTTTCCGTCTCAAACAGTTGTACTATAGTGGATTGATTTTTACACTGAGTGAGAAATGTCATGTCCATTTAATGTCTGGTATATGTTGGTAATTGTCTCTAATTGAAGGCTCTCTCTGCATTTTTGTATCCCTGCTCACGGGATAGTCTGATTGAGCCAGGTGCATTATGGGTGTAGACGTTTTCCTACCTTTTTCTTCTTTTTTTCTGGCCATTAAGCACCAATTTATTGTTTCATGTTTCTACTAACTACATAGACAGCCAACTTTTATAAAACACCATCTTGCCAACAGTGAATTACTACGGTGCCCGGGAGCTGATATGTTCGGTTCACTTAGTTTTGTCGTGGCCACGACATAATAACTCGTGGGAACGTGATAATATGTCGTGGCCACGAGATAGGAATTTGAGGGAACGTCATATTAACTCATGGGAACGTGATATGTCGTGGCCACGAGATCATTTTGTCGAGGTAACGACATCCTTATGTCGTGGCCTCGAGATGCTATGTTGAGGGAACAACATATTTTTCTTGTGGCCACGAGTTTAATGCGTAAAAAAAAAACCTGCGTGACCATAGCAACCCCACAATGTAGATGATTTCTGGTTTCACTGTTGTTGTAAGGACATTGGGATAACAAATTTTTTTTACCCCCCCTTCCCCCTTTTTGGTGTTGTTCCTTCTTTGTATTTGCTATTATTTTGTCACCATGCTAACACTAACCCTTGTATTAAAATTAAACCTGCATACCAGGTACTGTATATTCTATACACATTAATCCAGTGGATGTTCATTTTTGTGCAGTATGTCACCGTGGAATACTGATCAAACAGCTTCACCCAGTGGTAGTCTGCATGTATTACAAGATGTTAGGTACATTAAGTGTAGGCAGGTTTTTTTTATTGTTGTGAGAATGTGTGGGCACAGTTTTTATATGTATTTGGTCTTTTCCGTCTCAAACAGTTGTACTATAGTGGATTGATTTTTACACTGAGTGAGAAATGTCATGTCCATTTAATGTCTGGTATATGTTGGTAATTGTCTCTAATTGAAGGCTCTGTCTTGCATAAATAGTATAAATGATGTACTTTGAGAATTACAGTGTATGTGCAATGAAAGTTGTCTTTTTATTAATAATTTATATCCTTTGATAACTTTTGTCCTGCAAAGCTCCAGTTTGTTGTTTGGCACAAATAATAGCTAATCAAAGTCAGTTCCTCCCACACACTGCATGAATATTTAAACCTGTTTGTAATCTAGTTGTGTTATTAGCAGTCAGTGAGCTTTCTACAGTCCATTTAAAGCGAGTTTAGATGTTTTTAGCTTTAATTGTGTAGTTTAACAAACTGAATATTGGGTTCAGTATACAGACAATACTGGAAGTAATGACATAACATTACTTATGTACATGCAAGTTGCTTTCCAGGGATGCATCTGAGGAAAAAAACAAAACTAATTTAGCTTGGAGAGAGGGAATAAAATGCCTTAATATGTTGGCTCAGGTGTGTACGTGGCAAAAGCACAGCCCAACAATCTCAGTCTTGTGGACAGCGACAAACCTCACAATCAGATGTTATCAAAAGAGGCAGACAAATCCACTAATCCTGAATCCTTCTGTGAAAATGCTTAAATGCTGACCTTAGGGAGACTGATTGCCAGCGTTTGCATTTCAAATCTCCCTTCTCATGAGGCCAGTCAATTACTAGAGATGGAAAGTGATCTCAAACTAATGAGAGACTATTGACAAGAGGAACATGAGAGAATGGAGAGTGAGTTTATTACGGGTCTGTAGGTTTATATTTACTCCGTGAAAAAGTTAAAGCCTTTACTTTATCATTACTGTTTAAAGGAAGAAAGTGTGGCGGCTGTGTACCTGATAGTCTTATATTTTACCAAATAAAACATTGATGCAGCCTCTAAAGGTGCCATCCTTCTTACGAGCCAATTCTCAGACAATAGCACTTTGCGGGTAATTTGTTTCAGCCAAGATTTATGGCATTGTAAATATTTAAAATCAAATTTGGCAAAAAGACAGAGATGAATGTCATACCCTAGGGGTGCTGGGAAGCCTCTCTCTCCCTCCCTCCCTACACCCCTTCCTCCATCTTTTTCTTTTCAGCCTCGTATTTGCGGTTCAGGTTGCCACTCTTGCCGTTGCCTCTAGGTGGCAGCACAGCCTTAGCACTGATTTAGCTTGGCTTTGTGCTGGCATGTGCAGACAGTGTGTCATGGGATGACAGAACAGGGAAGACATCCAAACATACCCACTGTGTGTGTGTGTGTGTTTATGTGTGGCCACCACACTCCAGTGCAGCCCCTCTCTGACTCCGTGTTTGTTGGCGTTTGTGTTGGAAGACGAGAAGTTAGAAAACACAAGGCAGTCAGCAGCGATTCGGGGCCATTCATTCCGCCTCTCTGGATTGCAGACACAGGAACACATTACTTGAAATACAAGAAACCTCCTGCTGTTCGGGTATATGTATATTTAGTAAAAAATCAATGACTGTTTAAGGTATAAATAAAAAAAAACACTACCCACAATCTCGACGTGATGCATTCGATTTGACCGATCTCAGGCCATGTGACTTCTCCTCTTGGCCTCTCTTGAATACTCTCTTGACTAAGAACATGAAGTTGGATAACTCGGCGCGCACACACACACCTACACCATCGTGACAGTTTATATGTGATGTAGCCATCCTTCTTCTGCAGATAAAATCAGAGACAGCACACACACATTTACCCAGATGACCTCGTCTTTGTGCCTACTGGAACGATCTCACTCAGTGTCTCTTGGGAATAAAACAAGCTTGACAGAACAAACTCTTTTGTGCAATAAATAATCATTATCAATGACCATAATCTCATAATAACCATAAATAAATGCACTCTCATAACAAATAAATATAAAAAAGCGTATCTCTTTACTCTACAGCTTTGCTTCTCTAGATTTGTACTATTCTGATTTAAATTTGACATTGTGACACTTCTAATATTGTGGCTACTTTAAGATAAATTGCTTGCGGTTTTCCTCATTAAGTCCATTTGGATAGAAGTGTGTGCTTATTGAATAAATGTAAATTATTTTTAAAAATTTGCTGAAGTAGTAAGTGAATTTACACTGTAATAGAATATTGGCAAAAGCAATTAACCCGTTTTTACATTCATAGATCCAGGAATTGTTTGTTGGATAAGCAGTGAATGCATAATACATTGGGTTTTATTATAGTGATTATAATCAATATTAATTCTGTTGTCTCTACATTGCATTTTCAATCGTCAGATTTTGATGGTTATATGCAATAGATGCAGAGAGCACTTTTTTGGCAGAAAAAACATTTATAATCATGAGGAGAGATTAATTCTAATTTGGTGTTTGAATGGCTGTTACCAGTAATGCTTGAAATGCAAATATTTGTTTCTCAATAAAACGCAAACATATGACATTGAGTAGCCTACTGTACGTCAAAATGCTATTTGTACTGAAACAAGCTTTCTGCATCCAAGAGGACTCTCGGGGCATCTTCAGACATGTTTTTACCAGACTTTGTGCACCACTGAGATGGATGGGTAGCTGTTGTAGTTGCACATTGAATATGGAACATGAGGTTTAGAACAACAGTGACGTTCTGGATTAAAAAGTTCCGTTCTGTAATAACAGTGGCACACGGGATGCTTGGAAATGCCATTCAAGCACTGGAGAGGTCAATAGTTACAATAACTTTCTCTGTGAAAAAGGAGGAAGAGAAAAGAAAGAGTAAAGAGACTTGGCCGCATTATCACAAATTGCTTCCAGATTCTTTCTCAAAGCAAATTATTTCTGAAATTGAGTGCAGACTCTAACACTGTTCCTGCAGAATCAAACAGAGGACTTTGAAGTGCAGAATACAGACTCGTCCATGGAATTGGAGAGCTACACAAGCCCTTAAAGTTCTGCCTCATTTGCACTATCATTCGCTTACCCTCCTTAACTCCCTGTTTTATTTTGCTTTAATTTTCAACAACAAAGGGAAGATCAGGAATGATTTTTTTATCATGGAAAATTTGGGGAATGCTATTAAAAAAATCACTCCTGCTCCAGCGGAATATGCCGAGAGGCTGATTCACTCCATATTTGGGTGGATTGTCTGATAAAACACACTTTTATCAAAATACAGAACAGGCTGTTAGTTGAAGTCGCTGTCTGCGAGGATAGAGTTAAAGCATTCCACATGATAAAGACTAAATGCAAGGAAAGCCTTTGTGTGTGCGCACAATTGGGGGGTTGGTGGGACATCTGTAAGGAAAATTGATTGAAAACTGCATGTTCCATACAATAGTTTGCTCTATGCTTTCCCAAAGCATTCTTGGAATTTGTCAAATTTAATTTGAGCAGCATTTGACATGGTATGACTGATCCAGTTACATGCTTATGTTTGACAACATCTAATAGATTTAACAGATTATCTTTTCAGAAGTAGTACGGTACAGTCTTTACATGGACTGATTGCTTTCAGTACCATAACCATGTATTTTAATAGTTAGTGTTGGCTTCTGTTTCATCTCTGTGTGTGTGTGTTTGTGTTGTAAATGGTCTTTTTAGTTTCAGGCTGCTATACATTAATAGAAAGATTGTGTTCTGTTTGTTTAGCAGGACACTTTCTCTCTCGTCATCACATGGTAGCGGCCCTAACTGCCTGAGATTAACAGTGGAAAAACAAATGTAGGGTGCTAAAAAAGACAACACCGCACCCGAACTTTGATAAACGTCTGAAGAGGAGGAATCATCTGTGTTTGTGTTTCAGTTTCAGTGTTTTATCTCCTCTAAATGCGAACAGAAAAGTTGCTAACTCCACACTCAGTGCAGTCTACTCCTCCGCGATGATGTATGTGTGTATGAGGACGGATCCTGCTGTGTATTCTCTGTCCTCCTTTTTGCATCATCAAGTTAAATGCACATTAAATAGAAGTAGCTTAATCAAATAACAACAGCTCAACGTGTTCACCTGCGTGGGCCGTACACATTTCAGCTGTAATATCCTGCTCCAGGGTCATGTTAACTATGGAAGAACGTACTCCTGTCCCGTGTGGTGCCCGTGGCTAAAATGAAAAGCAAATATTAATAACAGCTGGCGTTTGGGAGTTCAGCAACTAATTTCTCTCTGCTACTACAGTAAATATATTGTAAATGCTGAACAGACTCTTCAGTGTGCTGATGACATGGGTGGGAGTCATCATAGAGGCACAGTTTTTGGGGGGATGAAAGAGTGAAGCTTTTCAGCCTTAAATTGCTAATTCAGGTTTACATTAGAAACAAATTGTTTGACTTTTTTTCTAAAACTTATGCTTAATCAGTTGCTTAATATTAAACATTTGAGATGCGTAGCTTTAAAAAGAAAAACAAAGACTAAAGTAAATTGGCAGGCTCTTAGATTCACCAAAACAACTTTGCCTAAATATTAATATTATTAATATTTACAATATTTATATAAATTAATTGAACCGTCTTTGTAATAATAATGATGTGTATTATATTCATATTAGGGCTGCTCCCTAATAGTCGACCAGAATGTACTCCTGTCCCGTGTGGTGCCCGTGGCTAAAATGAAAAGCAAATATTAATAACAGCTGGCGTTTGGGAGTTCAGCAACTAATTTCTCTCTGCTACTACAGTAAATATATTGTAAATGCTGAACAGACTCTTCAGTGTGCTGATGACATGGGAGTCATCATAGAGGCACAGTTTTTGGGGGGATGAAAGAGTGAAGCTTTTCAGCCTTAAATTGCTAATTCAGGTTTACATTAGAAACAAATTGTTTGACTTTTTTTCTAAAACTTATGCTTAATCAGTTGCTTAATATTAAACATTTGAGATGCGTAGCTTTAAAAAGAAAAACAAAGACTAAAGTAAATTGGCAGGCTCTTAGATTCACCAAAACAACTTTGCCTAAATATTAATATTATTAATATTTACAATATTTATATAAATTAATTGAACCGTCTTTGTAATAATAATGATGTGTATTATATTCATATTAGGGCTGCTCCCTAATAGTCGACCAGAAGAGGCTTGGTCGACCAAAATTGTATTTGTCACTTAGTCGCATTTAAAAAAAAAAAAGATATTTACAAAAATAAATAAATCCACAGGCGAAGTCACGCAGTTCGTGACGGACAGTTAATTGAACAGTCTTTGTAATAATAATGATGTGTATTATATTCGTATTAGGGCTGCTCCCTAATAGTCGACCAGAAGAGGCTTGGTCGACCAAAATTGTATTTGTCACTTAGTCGCATTTAAAAAAAAAAAAAGAAATTTACAAAAATAAATAAATCCACAGGCACAGTCACGCAGTTCGTGACGGACAGATCGTTAATGGCTAACGTTAGTCTATAGTAATACAGTACATCAGGCAGGACATCCAAACGCTCGCCTATCATTCATCGACCTCAAATATGACTTATCATCTGAAATATGTAAGTATTAGAAACTTTACATGGCTGCTCAATCTAATGTTAACCTAGAGAAATTTGCACTATTCAAGTGTCTGTGTGGAGTGTAGAAGCTAAACAGCAGCACACGCTTACTGCAGGACAGATGGAGGCGCCGGTGCACTCACTTGCTCTTAAAATAGGCTACTCCGTCATTTTTGGTCATACGGATAAGAGTAATACATCTTTCAAATCTGTAAAGACTCCACGTTTAGTTGTGTGCACTCACAATAACAACAACAACGCGCTTTTGTAAAATAATGAAAGCAAACAGGATGCGCTTTCAGCAATCTCGGTCTGTGAATTTGAGCGTGAAACTCTGTGTATATCTTTGCCTTACAGACATTAATATATATATATATAGAGAGAGAGAGAGAGAGAGAGAGAGTGTGAGTGAAATCCTTACTTTCAAATGAACCAATTCAAATGAAAACAAATATTCTCAGATTATGTAATACATATGAAACCAGGTGCATCTCTGCGGTGGAGATGACGAGTAAGTGTCGCCGAGTTCATCTCTTAAACCGAGAATAAAGAAAGCACTAATTTATCAAATTATTAAAATGTTAATGCAGTCTCTTTACTGTTTTTCACTGACACATTCATCATCATTACTTCTGCCGGTGTGCCGTGGCAAGCTTTATGCGTGTGCATTAGCACTTATGGCTATGTAGGCAATTAAAGGTTCATTATAATTATTTAAACAGTTTATTAATAAACGTGCGATTTGTCGACTAATGCTTCAAATGAACGACTACTAGTCGACCAGAAAAATCCTTAGTCGAGGGCAGCCCTAATTCGTATTGTTGTAGTTTAAGGTAAATGACCATTTAGATACTATTGTATGAAAAAAGTAATTTGGTTCTGCATATTTGTTATTGGACACTTAAATTATCTATATCGGCATAATTAATAAAAATGCAATTTTAGTAATTTCCTGGTGTGATTCCTTTGTTTGTATTATGCTAAAAATAATACAGAAAAAAATATTTGTAAATTGATTTCAATAAAGTATACAGATAACGTACAGTAGTGTTATTTTAAAAGAATATATAAAAAAAATCAAAGAGAAGTTGGAAATTAGCTAAAAAGCAATTGAAAAGAAAAAAACAGAGACTGCTCAGTGTTTACTGCTGTTGTTTCTAGGTACATTTTTCAGAGTTTCCTTTGCTACATTCAGGGTCCATCGCAATGGAAACCTAGCCTCAAGAAATTTATTTAGACCAGTTGCCATTGTAATACAACAGTTTATCTTCCCTGTGTTTTTCCGAGTCATTTTTACACATTTCGGAAGAAAGATGAACAGTTCACCGAATAGATGTACCTAGGCAGCTCTAAGCGGTAATCTCCCAGGGCAGAAAGTGGGTTAGTATTGGACTGTATTTATGAGAGAGAGGGCAGTATGTAATCTTGGATCCAATAGATGGTCCTCACTTCAGTGCTCCCACATTACTACACCAATTACTATGTCTGTGTGTGTGTGTGTGTGTGTGTGTGTTATTAATGGAGATAACCTGCTGGATTGAGAGGGCTCCATATTACCCAATCTGTCTGTGTCCATGGAGACAGAATTAACCCTGCTGAGGTTGAACAGGTCAAAGAGTCAGAATAACCACTAACCACTTTCATTGCCCGTGCGTGGGTGTGAGTGTGTGTGTGTCTGTTGAACACTGACCCCTATCACCCCCTTGGCTTTTGCATGCAATTGCCAATCATTAACAAAAGGGAACAATTATGGTAATGATGTACAGAAAAAGCCTCCACAGCAGCAATAAATGTGTTGTGCAATGGTTAATGTTGTGTTGGCTTGTATGGTTTTAATTTATAGTCATTCAATAAATCATACCCATCAGTGCTCTTAAAGGGATAGTTCACCCCCCCCCCCCCCCCAAATATCAGAGATAATTTGAATGTTTTTTTTTTTTAATATGCAGAACGTTTTTTTGGACCCCATTTACTTTGATTGCACTGAAAAAAAATTTTTTTTGATTCAAGACTTTTTACTTTAGTAAATTTCACAAACGGTTACAAAGAAATTGCAAGAAAAATATTTAATTAAACATTAAAATGTAAAGTAGAAATCTCATTTAGTATTTAGAAATAGTAATCTTTGTTGTATTTACAACTTAGAAAAATATTTTTTTACAGTGTGTATGAACAGAAACAGCTAAAACATCCTTCAAAATATTTTCTTTTATGTTCCACAGAAGAATGTAAGTGATAAAGGTTTGAAACAACATGAGGGTGAGTGATTTATGACAGAATTTCAGCTATCCCTTTAAATTTGCAATATTGTTTTATGTATTTTGGTCATTACTGAACTAATATAATAAAACACACAGCTTTCTTGAATTCTTATACATGCCAGTCACTCCTCTTCAGTCTGTTCTAACTTACCAGTTAATAGAGTGACCGGATTGGCTGTAACAAGGTTTATTCATATTAGCATGGCAATGGGGTCCACGTCCTGTCAGCGGGCCTTGAGTTATTACCCTCACTCTATCCCTTTGCGGTTTTTAAGTTTTGCCATCCAGGTTTAAAAACATATTGGTGTTTATGCAATGCACTCTATAATGATACATCATATGGTTAGAGTCTGTGTATAAGTGTGTGTGTGTCCCCGGCAACACATAAATAAGAAGCAATAGGACCATCTGTTTGAATTTCTCTCGGTCTCCCAGGAGATACCCATCTGCTTTTACATTATCCATTACAGTTCACACACATACACACACACACACACACTACCCCCTCACTGTGACTGGCAACATCACAGCTCTGCTAACACCCCACACCCTCCATCTCCCTCACACACACATAAACACATACACACAAATCACTCTATCTTCCCTATTTGAGAACACGACACTCATCTCACCCTCCTTGTGTGTGGAGCATGTTCATTTGGAAGCAGATGTCTGGCTTCCTGCTGGCATGCTCGCTGAATTTTCTCTCTTGCCAAAAAAGAAAGTAAAAGGCATTGTGGTGTTATTTTACTGTAGCCACTTCTGATTTGAGGTCTCACCTATATCAGCACACTGTACACAATGTTTTCAAAGCTGTATTTGCACAGGTCTTGATTAAAGAAAACATCTCAGGTTACGTATATAACCATGGTTCCCCGAGAAGGGAACGAGACACTGCATCCTCTAGAGGTCGCTATGGGGAACGCCTTCAGCGTGACTGGTGTCTGAAGCATACATCTAAACACGACAATAACATTGGCCGTCGACAGCCTGTGATGTCATCACCCAGCGTGACCACTAGGGCTGGGTATCGAGTTCAATACTTTTTAGGCACCGACCGAATTGCCTCAATACCATCGAGTATCGAAAAACGTCTCGTCGTTCTGTACCAAATTTAGATACCTAAGGGGTTAATCTCATCAGTGTCAGTGAGCCAATAAGCCTGCAGCACTAGCCGGTGTGTTCGACTAGAGGCGCGGCGCAGATCGATCATCTGCAAGAGCGATTCGAAAGCACACTGAGCAGTCTGCTCTCTTTAGCTCTCGTGGTACTGTAATACCACCAGTATAGAGTAGCGCGGGAGCTGCGTGGAGTTCCGATCATGCAGATGTCCGTTCATACTAACGTTACACGACCGAAAGCGCGTGTTATGTGACCATTCATGCAAACTGTAGCATCATGCTACATAATACAATAAATAAGATTTATATTCCGCTTTTACTCAAAACTCAATTTAAACCACCATCGAGTGTTTGTAAT
>NW_015505604.1:913092-916829 GCF_001515645.1 Sinocyclocheilus grahami | reverse complement strand
GGAAGGTTTGGGATGAGGTGCGTAAAAAAATTAGTTCAACCCACACGAGATTTCAGGACGGAAACATGTCAAATGTCTTGAAACTAATTATCTGAACAATGTCTTGATGTGTGGTTGGGACTCCAGGCCGTTAAAATTATTAGAGAAATAATGCACTCCCGGAGGTGGTTATGTGGCCACGACTATATGGTATGGTCTTTCTCAGTTCTCAAACAAATTAAGAACTATTCGATTTTTATTGATTCCGATAGAAAACACTGTATCGGTTTCCACTGAGTAAGAAATATTTTTGTTTGCTTGGGTGGTGATATTAGGTCTATTATATTAATAGGGAAGGGGCCCAAAATTTTTTTTTCTACATCACGAAAATAGGTAAATCCGGAACTGCCATCTAATGTGTGTTTTGGCCATGTAATGTTGCTGAAATTAAATATGTTATTACCTCTGAGTCAGAGCAGCGATCATGGAAGAGAGAACACAAGCAGACAGCGCTGGAAGCTGCTAATGCTCATCAGTAAATCAGTGGAAAATAAATAGAAATCATGATCTGTTCAGCATTTAGTCTTAGCTATGCGTTTTAAAACGAACACTAACTAGTGTAAATGTAGCCTAACAAATGTGTAAACTGAAGACTATTTGAGCTTTATTAAAACTATTTTGCACTGATTTATTGTGTTGGTTACATTTGATTCCTTTGTGCAGTGGCTCAGGAGATGAGTCTTTGAGTTTGTATAAACATCAACAAGCTGAAAAATAAAACCAAAGTTTTTTTCATTTTTTTTTATTTTTTAGATAATGTAATCTTGTTAAAATTGATTTAATAAAATTGGTATCGAAAAAAGTATCGTTCAGGAACCGGTATCGAAGTCAAGGTATCCGTATCGATATAAAAAAGTTTTGAACAGTACCCAGCCCTAGCGACCACAGTATAAAAGGGCGCCAGGAGTACACGTCATCCGCTGCTTCGTCTGAAGCTTACGTCCGAAGCATGGCAAGAGGACGCAGTGTATCGTTCACTTGGGAACCATGGTTACATGCATAACCTGAGACAGTCCCTTCTGAGGGAACTTTGAACTGCATCCTCTAGAGGTCGCTTTGGGGAACGGTATACCCACGCCGCCATGCTGAGGTGAGTGCATGCCAGAAACCACGGCGAGCAGTAAGTACCAACTCTACCATTGCCATGGGAGTTGCCCCAAAGATGTCTTGACAGCTGTCAGTGACATTATCCCCTTCGGCCAAGGGCCTGAGCTGCATACCCTAAAAACTTACCTGTTAAGGGCTGAGCTAGGAAGCCCAAACCTAGGGCAGAGCTCAAGGCTTGGAATCAGAAGAAAGAGATTCCTTTAAGGGGGTATGGCCAGGTGTCTAAAAACCAAACCAGACCCTGGCCTGCCAACCAGGGGGGCTACCGCCAGTTATGAATTAAACCTGTTCCAAGAACTGACTCGACAGATCTTTGGTAGCAACACCCTGCTCAGAAATGTATTAACAGAGATACATAAGTTGAGTGGAGCCCAAGGCGAGAAACAGGGCCTAAACCAACTCAGACAAAGGGAACGAGGCTGACAGGATTTTAGAAAGTGCACAGAAGCTCAGCGTGTGCACTTACCATAGCATGGATTTAGAAACACCGTTGCTTAAGGGGTAACCGAAGCTGTATTAAACCAGCCAAGGAGCCCTACGTGACTGTGGCACCCTCACAGAACAATGTCAGAAGCATCTGCTCCTGCTTCATGGTGAGCGGAGCATAGCTAGCTCACTTAACAAGCAACCCGCCAGGGAGGCAGGAGATGGCCCAGCCGCCTGGCATGATTGCTATGCGGAGCTCAAAAGAGCGGAGGCCCAACTTCAAAAATAGAATGGGGACTCGGATGCTCAGATCAAGAGGGGCATGCTCATATGAAACCCCCAAGGGCGCTGCTAAGCTTGACCCACAAGGAGAGCGGCTCAACAGGGAGGTGGAGAGAGAGCCTAACAACCTGAGGCTGCTACTCAATGGAGTTCAAACGAGCGGAGGACTCGATGAGAGAAGTCCACAGACGCTCAATTGGGAGCGACAGGCTCAAAGACAACCCTCCGAGGTGAGGGGAGCACTGCCTGGCTTATCAGGGAAGCAGCAAGCGGCCCAACTACCTGATGTCACGAAGCTCAAGAGTGGAGGGTTCAACCCCTAGCAAGGAGAGAGTGGAACCCAGCTCAACCAAAGCGATCAATAGCCCAGGGTCAGAGGACCTAACTTTCAAGTCGAGAGGAGGACTCACCCAGTCTGCCCAGGACCGGCAAGCTCAAAGGGACCCTCCCGCAGTGAAGGGAGCACAGCCATGTCCGGGGAGCAGATAGATCGCAAATGGGAAATCAGAAATGGGATCCTGCTGGAAGGGGATCACACATTTCTACAGGGAACAACAGGGTCCCAAAATAAAGGCAACTGACTAAGTTTAACACTCAGTTCATTGCAAATAGGGTTTTTCGGAGCAGCGCTCTCTGTTCTCAAGCTGAGGCGGGCCCTTAAAGCACATACTGGGAGTGACTCATAGCTAACCCTCACAGTGAGGGGATCACTTCTCAGCTCGACCAGAAGGAGGCGCTAGATTAGAAGGGTAACCCAGCAGGACCCAATAAGAGACAGTCCACTGGTGCAACTGGACACGATCTCATGCTCTCTATCTCGATAGAGAGCATGGGACCCGTATAACCAGACCCGATAGAACCTGGATAAATAGCAGGACCCAATAACCATTCATGCGTATAGAGCTTACTGCTCCTCAGAGCAGAAGCATACAAATCCCTCGTACCTCAGGGAACACAGTGTACTCAAGGCCACTCCGCAGAGGGGAGATTACTGGTTCAACAATAAGGGCAGTGAGACAGGGAGGACCCACGGGCCTAACCATCTATGGAGTGTTGAGCTCCTCAACGCCTCAGCGAGAGGAGCTTTAGCTCAGAGAATGTGCATGATGGTTAAGGAAAGACTAAAATCTCAGGAGACCCCTCAGGGTGAGCGATGAGTAGCGCACCCTGGCCAGAGGATAGGGAGCATGTCACCAAGCATGTACTCAGAAGAGTACTATCCCATGAGAAGGACCCGCAGGTCCTGAGGTTGCAGCATTATACTGGGAACCTGATGCTGGGAGGCTTCCGCAGAAGCCCAGGCTGCGTGTCCAAGCCGAAGATGATGGCTATCACCAGCCTGGATCCAGTACCGATGAGTGAAACCATCACTATAATCAGTCAACAGCAGGAGGCCTGACTTAGCAGGCGGGTCAAACCTAAAAAGTCAGAAAACGGAACAGGTCCGAGTAGCACTGCAGAAAAAGGCTAGTATTGAATACACAAAAACTAGCAGTAGAGTAGATTAAATGGATCATACTGGATATATCCATTAAGTCTTTGGTTCTTTTAATTGTGATGATTTTGGCTCACATTTAACAAAAACCCACCAATTCACTATCTCAACAAATTAGAATATGGTGACATGCCAATCAGTTAATCAACTCAAAACACATACAAAGGTTTCCTGAGCCTTAAAAATGGTCTCTCAGTTTGGTTCACTAGGCTACACAATCATGGGGAATACTGCTGATCTGACAGTTGTCCAGAAGACAATCATTGACACCCTTCACAAGGAGGGTAAACCACAAACATTCATTGCCAAAGAAGCTGGCTGTTCACAGAGTGCTGTATCCAAGCATGTTAACAGAAAGTTGAGTGGAAGGAAAAAGTGTGGAAGAAAA
>NW_015505604.1:909923-910239 GCF_001515645.1 Sinocyclocheilus grahami | reverse complement strand
TGAGCTGAAGGCCACTGTCAAAGAAACCTGGGTTTCCATACCACCTCAGCAGTGCCACAAACTGATCACCTCCATGCCACGCCGAATTGAGGCAGTAATTAAAGCAAAAGGAGCTCCTACCAAGTATTGAGTACATGTACAATAAATGAAAATGCTTTCCAGAAGGCCAACAATTCACTAAAAATGTTTTTTTATTGGTCTTATGAAGTATTCTAATTTGTTGAGATTGGTGGGTTTTTGTTAAATGTGAGCCAAAATCATCACAATTAAAAGAACCAAAGACTTAAACTACTTCAGTCTGTGTGTATTGAATTTA
>NW_015505604.1:901303-909814 GCF_001515645.1 Sinocyclocheilus grahami | reverse complement strand
TATATAGAGAGATGCCTGTGTATATATATATATATATATATATGATATATACAGTATATATGATATGTGTGTGTGTGTGTGTGTGTGTGGGAAACAAATCTCAGCCAGCGGACTTTGACGCGCCCATTCAGATGGACGCAGGTGCTTTTGTGAAGAGTTGATGAGCAGTTCAAAATCTGTGTGGAAACAGCAGTTCTTTGCAACACTTCTCACAGATCCCCTACATCTAACGCATCTCTGCAAGCCAATAATCCCCTTTTCTCCATCCCTGCTTCTCCACCTAGATCAATCCCCGATCGAAACATCAAATAGAACTGTGCACTCTTACTTCATTTTTAGCCTCCTTCCCATTCCCCCTCCTGCCTTTCCAAAAAAAAAAAAAAAATCACTTACTAGGTGGTATTAGACAGGCTTGCAAAAGTGTCATTACTAGAGGGACCTTGGGAAAGAGAGGCGAGATAGATTCCTGTCGGTTTGTAGAATATTTCCTGTGCACTAAGCCCTCACGTTAAGAGTGTGGTATTATTGATAAGACCGTCTTCTCCGGACCGTCCCACTGCCAAGGGACTTGGAGAAGAGCAATCCACCCGAGAGCTCTTTCATGTCAGTCTGTGCATCAGAACAAAGCGAGGATTAATGCACTGTCTTTCATCCAGAGGTGGAGGTGTCAGAAGGTAGGCATCCGGAAAAGAGATAGCAGTGCCAGAGAGAGTGTCTGGGATGAAGTGGCATAACGGAGAAGATCTTGTGAGACCCGTGCCCCTGGCGGCATTGACTCATGGCTGAAATGACATTCTGGGAGAGAGAACACTTAAAATGCATTCTCAGACAGATTACTCGCATGATGGATCTAGAAAGGCCTGGCACGAATATAAAAGGGATCATAATATTTTGTTTTGTATGTTTTAAAATATTTGGGTGCTACAGAGGTGAAAAGTGACCCCATTTTAACAGATGGCCGCACACACAAACGCACACAAAAATAATTAATTTATTAATGCCATTTTATAGTTATTACATTTATGCATATTATCCAAAGCAATTTACATTGCAATCAAAGTATACTTCAGTTCAACATTGATCATAATAATAAATGTTTCTTAGACAGCAAATCAGAATATTAGAATGATTTCTGAAAGATCATGTGACAAGACTGGAGTAATGGCTGCTGAAAATTCAGCTTTGCCATCACAGGAATAAATAACATTTTTAAATATATTCAAATATTTTAAGTTGTTATAATAATTCACAAAGTTATTGACTAAACGCAACCTTGGTGAGCAAAAGAGACTTCCTTGAACCACATATTAAAATAATGTTTCAGATCATTGTTTGAACAACCTGGATGGAACCTCTATCACATAGCAATATAATTGTTACATTGTGATTAGTTTGTAATAAATCAGTGTAATTTTAGTCTATTTTAATGTTAGTTTTTACAGGTGTTTTATCGGATGGCCAGTTATTGTTATTTTCAACAGTTGTGAGCACACAGTGCACACCTTACTGATCTTTGTAGGCATGTATTTCAGCTTCAGACTTGTCAGTCAACAAGCACTGACAAAGTTAATCATTTCTAAAGGTAAATCCTGGCCTGATTCTAAGCGGAAGCTCAGATATGGAGGAAATCATGCTTCATCCATACGGTGGTTCATAAGTAGATTACCTTTTGTAATTCGTTTTGTTACAGCAGTCAATAAGCGCCCAATGCAAATGCGGTTCATTTGTATCTGAATTGATGTCCTGTCCCCATTAGCTTATGCCTTTAATGCATTCTGCTACATTAGTGAATAGACCTTAGCCGGATTAATCACAAGTTCATTGGGATCATTTGCTTTCCTGCTGCCTAATCGAATCTCTGACATTGGTAATAAGGGCAAATCTCACCTGTCTCCTCAGCCTCTCACAAACAAACAAGAGTGATTCTGACTGCCGACTCGCGATCCGTTTCCATTATTCCCTTCCAACAACATTTTAACATTGATTTTTGACACACAGACACAAAGAATGATATCAGAGCATGACTTAAGTGATTCCTGCAGCTGTTTGTCATTGTTTGTGTTGTCGTGCTTTATTCCGAATTTGATATTCAGGTGGACATGTGCTGCCTGGAGTTGAAGTAGCACTTAGTGTCTCTTATCAGACTCTCTTGCGCCGAGTGTTATAATTAATGACTTTTATGTCTGGAGAATAAAAACCTCTAAATAGGCTGCTCCCGCATTATTTATTTAGGGCTAATTAATTAAAGTGGACCTGTATTGAATTCAACAAGGCAAGAGAAAAAAATGAGGGCGGGAGAAAAATAATTGGAAGGTGAGAAAGAAGGTCCCTTACCTCACGGAGATGAAGCATCTCAGTTTTTAAAGGTTCGGCAACTGTCTTATAGCACTTGCAGAGGTGCTCTGGAAAACTGCTGGGGGCAAAGTACATTCGAAAGTGGACAACAATATGCACTGCTCACTCTAAGGTGTCTCATATTTTTGCTTAGTGTAGCCTAAACTAATGTAATGTAAACAACGACTTTTATATAGTTTATATTCATAGCTTTTTAAATAAAACATGCAAGTATGTTGGCAACACACACAATGAGGTCTCATTAGTTAATGTTAAATCAGTGTTATTTAAATCATAAGTTAAGATTAGTTGAACCATTTATTTTAAATGAGCAATACATTTGGTTGCAGCATTTATTCATCAGTTAGGTCTTAAAATACAACTGTTCATCACTGGTCAACAGTTTGGTAACACTTTAATATAGGGACAATTTCTCACTGTTAACTAGTTGCTTATTATTAACATATTGGCTGTTTATTAGTGCTTATAAAGCACATATTCTGCATGACCATATTAGAGGTTGACCGGTTGATCGGCCGATTTTTGACATTTTTTTATTAATCTGCATCGGCCATTGTGCTGCAAATTAGGCAGATTTATGGGCAGGCGCATCTGCGGGCAGCTAAGCGTTGTTGCGGACAGTGTTGCCAACTTAGCAATTTTGTTGCTAAATTTAGCAACTTTTCAGACTACCCTAGCAACATTTTCTAGCAACACATTTAGTTATTTTTAGATTTTATTTGGCTACTTTTAGCAACTTTTGATAAGTGACTCAAACAATAAAAAGGCACACATTTTCCATCTAAATTTCACAAAAAGAGGAAACCAAAGATGCCTAGAAGTACATACATCACATGAATTAAGTTATTGCTGTTTGCAGTTGTTCAATTTGATAATAACAATAATAATTTAATAATTGTTCATTTATGATACACCTTGTTAGTAGCTTGTACATGTGATTGTTGATCAGTTAGTACACTGTAAGAAAAATATCTAGAAAAATGGCAAAGGTACTAGTAATTTTCCAGGACATTATCCGTTATCCATTATCAATTATCCATTAACCGTTGTAACCCTGTAACCCGAAAACACAAAATACAATGCGCAATTTAAAATGCAGGTAAAAACCTGTGATTTATTTTCTTAGAGTGTAGCATACTGACTACTGTGTAGCAATTGTGTAGCAATGCACAATGGCGCCGACGCTGATGGCTGCCTCCGTGGTGTGCTCTGCAGTTGTTTTTATGTTTTTGTTAGTTTGTCCTGTCTTTAGTTATATCCCTGCAATCAGTTTCACCAGAGACGAATTGCTGGACATTCGGAAGTACACACCACCCGATATTTCACCGGTTTTCGACTATTCGGATGTTTTGCTGGACATTGTTGTCGGGGGAGCATTCTCATTCTGATTCTTGTAATACACTGCTTAAAACTATAATTGTTCAGAATGTGTAAAACATAAACAAACATTAACATAAAAAATATATATTTGCTGAGATTTGATGTAGTGACACAATTTTGCGTCGTGATAACGTAATGACGCCATCGCGCAATGACATCACAACATCATTTAGCAACTTTTAGCAACAAATCGACCTTCCTTTAGCAACTTCCCCTGAAAATTAGTTGGCAACAGTGGTTGCGGAACACCGGAGAATCTCTCTCTGGCTGTGTGAGAGACGGAGCAACTCACACTCTGCAGCCGCTTCTTGTTCACACACAGCTTCAGCTACTGATGGCAGGGCAAAACAGACAATTTCGAAAGCGTAATTACATTTTACGCTACTAGAATTGATGCCGGAAAGTTATCATATTCATAAGTGCAACAAGTCATTTGCATGTGAAAGTAGAAACATATGCAGTTAAGACGAAACTTCTGGGATGATTATAACGTGCACGTTAACTTTCCTCGTGAAATGTGTGTGTAGGTCTGACAATAGCATCCATGATGTCATCGCTTGTGGCCAGTGCGCTCTAAGCAGTTATAAGCAGCGGGCTGTGTAATGGCTAGTTTCCACTGAGCGGTACAGTACGGTACGCAATTATTCACGTTTCCACTGTCAGAAGTTGTGAATGGTACCAAAATAGCGAACCGTACCATACCACTTTTTTAGTACCCTTCTGTTGGGGTACCTAGCACAGCAATGGGTACCAAAAGGGTGGAGATAAACTCACTGCAGAATGTTGATTGGTTGACTAGAATCATCACTTTTGCGTGATACAAGGGGATAAAGCTTCTCCTTCACTCGTTCCGCTCTGCTGTCCATGAGTGTAGGGCTTATTTACATCAAAGTGCGCAAACACAAAAAAATGTGTATTTTATAATTTTATATCTTCACACAGAAAATAGCTGTTTCTCTACATGCGTTCTTGTGGACTTGTGAAACGTCATTGCCCAAAAACCCCCGTCATTTTCTAAATATTACTGTTGTGTCATGAAATGTAGTTTTAAGAGTTTTTCAGGCGAGAATGTAATTGTTTAAAACTCAAATCTGCGGTTTATTTATGAAGAAAGCACCTATTTGAAAATGTACTATGCTGATTTCAGAGCTCCAGGCGATCACCGGGCGCTCAGGGCTCATGTATCAGTTTTTGGAGCAGCCTTAGCTCAGCTAGTCCTTCCGCATTTGCCACTGGCTCTGATGTCTCTGTAGTTTATTTTAGTTAGTTTATTTGTTCCTGGTCATATCGTTTTGGCTGAGCACAAAGTTATGTTTAACTTTATATATTTATTTTGAACTTTACCGTAGTACAGTGCTGACTTTGTAGCATATGTTTGACTGAATTGTTTGCCTTTGTCTTTATTTCCTCTTATATAAGCCTCTTATACTTATTCTTTTATAATGGCTATTATTGTTCATTAAAACTGACATTTAACAAAAATAGGCAGAGTTGTGCTTATTGTCGCGCTTTATCATCGATCGCTACTTTCCGGCATACACCACGCCAACCAAGTAAGGGTACTATTGGCAGTGGAAACGCAAGCCTGATCAGGGTTACCCGTGCCAAATCATACTGTACTGAATTGTACTGTACCATACCGCTCAGTGGAAACGAGCCATAATATGTGTGAACTGTTTTATTTTTGTTATCACTTGGCCATTTAACTTATAGCAGTGTCCAGTGTTTCCCATACATTGAGTTATTACTTCGTTGAATAAACTGATCACTGCACGTTTCAAAATGTATCTTTGAAAAGAACTGACCGTCTTCAGAAAAGCTTCGGTGTCATTTTCATTTCGACTTTCCTGTAATGCCTGATAAAGTAGCATTTGTGAGCGTAGTGCTTATTTGAATACAGCCTTTACCGGGGGAAACCGCTATATCTCCCGCTCAAACAGTGCCTCCTGCATGCTTCAGAACTGTTTTGAGAAGGTGCTTAAGTTTTGAGCATTGTATTATTACTCTGAATTAGGCTACTAACACTATTACTATCTTGTACCCTGCAATAATCATTTACTCAAACTCACTTTTATGAGATGAAGAAAAAAAAGAAGAAAGAAAATCGGCCAAACATATCGGCCAAAAAAATCGGCATCATATATCGGCCATCGGCTGCCCTGATTTCTAAATATCGGCATCGGCCAGTGAAAAACTCATGTCGGTCGACCTCTAGACCATATTCTACATTTCTAATCCTACCCAATACCTAAACTTAACAACTACCTCACCGAGCAAGCAAATTAGGAGTTTGAGACAAAAGTCATAGTTAATGGTTTGTTTAGGGCCAGAATTTGACCTTCAAAATAAAGTGTGACCATTAGTTCATGTTTGCTCATGTCCATTAAACAATTTTAACAGATAAAACATGTGATTTTAGTTCATTTCAACATTTACTAATACGTATATGTGACTAATAAGTGTTTTAGAAGTATTTTTCATTATTAGGTTGTTAACTATTTTTAATATATGGAACCTTATTAGGGGTCAACTGATGTTTTTCAGGGCCGATGCTGATACCGATAATTACAGATCAAGTAGACCGCTAACTGATATTTTGAACCAATATGCTGTATATGCCTGGTGTAAAAATGAAAATGAATGTCAAAATTAAGAATAACAAGGGCTCTGACAAAAAACATTTGTTTAAATGCTTTTAAATTATTTTATCGGCAAATCTGTTTTGAAAATGACCGATACTGATAACCATAAAAGTGCTTCATATCGGCGCTGATAATTGGCCAGGCCGATAATCGGTCGACCACTAAACCTTATTGTAAAGTGTTACCATTATGTCAATAATTCATCTTTATTTCAACTTGAGTTCTGTGTTGCATTTGGTAAAATAAACACATATGTCAATTTATAAGGACTACTTGACATTGATAATTTATTGTGTGTAGAAGGTCACTTAGGAAAGTCATGTAAGACCTTTGGCTCATAACTTTCCTCAGGTCCATCATATGGACACTTTTGTGATGGGATTCAGTTGTTCACTTTATTTGGAACAAGGTTCACCACCCCCTCACCATCATGGCCTTCATTGGGAACAGATGCTTTTATCTCTTCTACACTGCTTAAATTTGTCTTATTTAGTGTATTTATTTTACATCATTGTGTATATTTACAGCAGCACAGATTTTCCAAAACGGTCCCACACACAGTGTAGTGCTAATACGCCAGTTTACTGGTGCGTGTTGAGACGCGTCGTGAATTATTCGGGTCATTTCAGTGCGTGATTTGGACTAAGCAGTTGAATCAATGAGCCTCTCTCTGATGCTCTCTGTGAGGCCTGCTCTCTAATGGCAGTTATAATGGCTGAGCAGCGGAGCCAGGCGGCAGTGTTTTATGCGTTATGGTCATGCTTGGTGGATGCTTTTGGGCAGGCAGAGAGTGTGTCTGGAATAAAAAGGTCTGCGTATTGTAACTCACAAGACCATTGAGAACATGACCAGGAATAACTACAGAACTGCTTGCTTCTTGCTCATTACCCACCCCAAGACCTTTGCATTACTTACACTTAATAACCAATCACAATCAACGATCAGTGGCAGTATTGTCATGTCAGATTCTATTAAGATTTCCTCATACCTCAGGAGAATTTTATCCTTGGAATCACGGATAGGAAATCTGTATCTGTAACTTCCTGCTCTGCAAAATAACTTTGAAATGCCATGCATATCTCTTAATGTACAGTATGTTTGTTTTTGTCCTCACTTTTCAACATTTTATTAAGACTTCCAATTTTCATAATATTATTACTGAAATGACCTACTGAATGTGAAATAGATACTCCTGCAGGATTTAACCCCACCAGTCATGACATTCTTCTTGTCAATAGCTACTTTGTTTCATGCAGAAATAATATAAGCCTTGTTTTTTTTCTTCTTCATTTTTTATTTAACTGTACTTTACCAAACCCTTTGATATTTGTTTTTCCATTTTTGTCATCAATTCCATCCATGTTCATTCTGAATTTGTGCGTATTCTGCTTGCATCTTTTCATTACGTTGTGTGGTTTTGTGCTGTGTGTGTGGTATCTTTTTAAGCAACAACCTCCCTAACAACGTCTTCCATTGTAAAAGCAGCCATTGCCCATAACCCTCCAATCAGTGCTGTGGGTTCCCTTTGTTTTAAAACCAGCCGACCATCTCCCTTCTTTCTGGCCTACATGCCTTCCACATCCATCAGCCTAATGGAGGCATGGGAGAAGCTCACGGTCCAAGAGCAGCTTAGGAGACGTGCAAAGAAAACAAGGCCAGTTTGACCCTCTGAAAATCACCATCAATAACCCCTAGTCAAATGATGTCATAGTTAAGTGTTTGGTGTTGTGTTGACACCCCAGCATGACTGTCTGACACACGCATATACACCCACAGAAATGTGCTCCAGGTCTGCTCGATGAAGGATGGAACTGGAAAATCCTGACACTAATGCATCAGTCAGCAGAAAATATTTAAAATTAATCTTTACATGCATATGTACACACACATGCCCAGAACACAATAACACAGACACACAGGCACTACCAAGCTCCGCCATCCGACATTAATACAAATTAAATTGCATTTAATTTTAACTTTTCCATTAGTATTTATTTATTTAATTATTTTAAATACACTAATTTTGTGTGTGTATGTGTGTATATATATATATATATACAGTATATACAAACACACACACATGCATGCTATATATATATATGTATATATATATATATATATATATATATATATA
>NW_015505604.1:891415-901160 GCF_001515645.1 Sinocyclocheilus grahami | reverse complement strand
TATATATATATATATATATATACTGTATACACACACACGCACACATATATTTTACACACACATGCATGTTATATATACTGTATATATACAGTGTATATATACAGTGTATATATATATATATATATATATATATATATATACTGTACATACATCTGATTTTAAAATACATTGTTTTAAAAAATATATATATATACCCACACACAAAGTAAAAAGATTATATCTTTCTCATTTTCTTGTTCTCTTTCTCGCAGTTCTGAGAGAAAATGAAGAAAATGATAATGAGATGTTTTAATGATGGTTGACTTTGACTCAAGCTATGTATAATTCATAATAATTGATTGCCCCTGTTTTAAAGGAATACCTTTTCCCATGAAAAATGATCCCATTAGCGAGTGTTTAATCCAATCAAAGCTGTCAAAACACACAGGTTCAATTCTATTCTCCACTCTGTTCATCGTCATAAGCGCCTTAGATTGATCACCCTCATTTCACCATTGCATTTGGATGTAACATTTAATTCATAATTTTTTCCCCTGTTGATCCATTTTTTACATTTTAGTAGCTTGAGGGAGATTTTAGCTAAATCACTTCTGAAGATACATTTTCATGCAGGAAGGTACAATTCATCTTAAATCTGCTGAATCTTTGCTTGGCTTGAAAGGATTTATAACATTCTGTGGACCAGTCCAAACAGGTATTTTCCATTAGAGGTGAAAAGGATTTCAAATGTTAATCTAATTCACTTTTTTTTGTTGGTTAAATGTTAAAGGGAAAAAAATTTGTGTCTCTTTCATTTAAAAAAAAAAATGTTCCATGATAAATCTCAAAGAACTGCCCTCATAATTAGTTTCTTCTCTCTGAGAGTATGTTATTAGATGTAAAACTTGCATTTCTCTGGGTTTCCTTTGTGTGTGTGTGTGTGTGTTTGTGTGTGTGTGTGTGTGTGTGTGTGTGTGTGTGTGTATTAGTGCTTAGGCCTTTGTCTTTATTGCCTTTGATCGCGCTCTTCCCTCTATCAAATCTCACCCGTGCTGTCTTTTAACAATGCAACCTATATTTCAAGCACACTCTGTGATCAATACCTGTTAAGAGAGGTGTGGGAATGTAATAACACTGTGATTCATGTGTTTTAGACTCCGGCTTTATTTACTATCCTCCATCTATGTCCTTTGTTTGGTGCTGGTGTTTTAACTCACCCAGAAATTGATTGGTACACAAGGTAATCAGGCACATATGATCAGATGGAAACTAATGTTTCCCTGTTCATCAGGCTGTATTGTGGGCAAATTACAGCTTAGTCCTGACCTTTGGGCTTGAAATTTTTGACACGAACATGTTTACGATTTGTGTGTTGCTGTTTCCCGGTAAATGCGTTACACGAATGCCTCCCAGACAGACAACAGGAACAAACTATGCTGTTTACATGTAATTTAATATTGCTAATAAATTCTAAACCCTGTTTTTGACCCGGTCATAATTGTTTTAACCCGTTTACCTGGTCTTACACTACCGCTGAAGATCATTACTTATTTGATTGAGTCTAGATCACATCATATTAGAACATGGCAATAATGCTGGATTTGTTTTTAAGTCAATCATCTTGGCATCCGCGATGAAGTAGCGTTGTGCTGGATTAGTACCGTGAGTTATGGTATAGTTTGCGTGAAGATTTGTGACTCTTGTGCGTGGCAATCTGTCCGACCGGGCAATTCTGATAAATAAGAATCGAATTTAGTAGCAGCTTTGACACGTTGATTGATAAAAAAGCTCATGGCTAAAGCCTCCCCTCTCTCCCATCTTATTCAGCTCGCGTCAAATGGTTTAAAAATCAATACTGGCCTTGTACACAAGCATCTGTGTCGGTGCTCTGGGGAGGGGAAAAAAAGAAAGAAAAGAAAAGCAGGGAAAGAAAAACACCTGCTCTCACCATGATGATTACTAATTTTTCCTGTCAGAGATGTTTGAAGACAAAATAATCATTGTGCGTATGGTTTGAGGGCAGGAGAGATTATTGTGTGATCCATTCAGATATCCGGTGAGAGAGGAAATCGCCCCAAAGCAGATGGATTGAGCTGTTGGGTAATACGTCAGAGAGCTAAGGAAATAACTCAATGAATAGACACAATAGAAACCACACAAACCCACCGTTTTATTACCGCAAGAAGTTGAGCAAGATGCTTTTTATTGTTGAAAAAGGCCAACGAGAAAAAAAACTCACATTTCAAGACAGGCTCAAATACAGTGCATTTTAGAATGATTCTCTTCCAGTAGTTTGACTTTTCTAGTAAGTATTAAGCCATTTTCACATTATTAGATTTTTTTTTTTTTCATTTAGGAATGTATTTTTTAAATATTTTATATTATCTATGTGATATGTATTGATTTTTTTAGTGGTGTTTTTGGTTTTCCCCGTTTTCTGTTCATGGTTGTAAACGTGTTTACTAGAGTTGGCATTAGCATTTCTTTGCTTACATTTGCTAATTAAGAAACATTAAACTTATTTAATTAGTATCCTTCTTTTTATGGCGCAATGTAGTAATCTGGCACAGTGGCATTGTATATAAGTGGTTAGACATGTCAAATGTGTGTCGAGCCCAACGGCAGACTTCGGTTGGGGGTTTAACCCTGCATCTGTTTTGACCACTTGATGACACATATGGCTCGTTGTGGTAGAGAGGTCTTCCAGGGTCTAGTCGAACACCAGAGGCCCCCGCTTTCACTGCTGGACACGGGTCCTCAGGGGCCGGGGGGGTTGGAGCCTGTGGATAGAGAGATGAGTTGTGGGTTATGTGTGAATGTAATGGATGGGCCTGTCTGCAGGAGAATGGCTTCAATCAGGAGTGACTTAATGATGATGGGCTGCTTGGTTTTGACAGTGACAGACAATCGATCTCCTCAGTGTTGGATGACAAACCGTTTTGGTGAATTTAAATGCTTGGCTCCTATTCATTTAAAAAAACGTAACGGTAATATGTGAATGACAGTGTTCTTCCCCCTGAGGAAGAACTCTGTCTGTTCTTCCCTCCTCCATCTTTCTTTGTACTTTTTTTTTGCCCAAGATGTAATACATATGACTAATTCACAGAGAAGAAAGCTGAGAACATGTTTTGTATATATATGTGTGTGTGTTCTCTACCGCCTCAATAAATAACTCTTCTGCTCAATAAATAACTTGTTTATGAATGTTTATGAAAAGTAATGGCTATTTATGAGGGGGCCGTTAGGCTTTTGAAACCGGGGAACACACAGGGGGAACCAGGCAGACCGTGATTGTAATGAGTTTATTGAAATTAAAGTTGAAACCACTCTGGTTATTACAGTTAACCTGTCTACGCTGCCGGGCTCCGTCGTAAAACATGCGTCTGCCGCACACTTGCACGTCGACTTCTGCAACCTTTAATGGAAAGCTGAGATGCTCATGTAGAGTGTTTATCAGACTGACTGTCTGTGCCCCGAGGACAACCCTTCATTGAAACACTATACACATCATAACGCTGTCTCGTCCCTTGTATGGAGCTCGTCCAACCCCTAATGGCTTGGAAATATTTATTTATTATCCTCTCGCTGCTGGAATGGAAACTCAATTGGACTTGTGTGATGCGGCTTTGCACATTATGTTCCACAAACATGGTAATGAAAAATGAAAAGCATATTTAGCTATAATTGGCACTTGGGATATTTGCCAGATTGTGTTTCCTAAGTAAGTGCTCAGACTGATGTGATGCCTGCTTACAGTTGCCACAAACCAAATTAATGCATGTGAGGATCAGTAAGCCGTCATAAATCGAAGCAGACAGAATTGTTCAAGCCTTTAGGTATGTGTTCATGCTTGGACAGTGGGCCACTGAGGAGAATAAAATCACCAACATTTTCCTCCTCATTTGTAAGAGTGAACCAGGAAGTACCTTCTCACTCAGCACTCAATTAGCCTGAAGTGAAATGGTGCAGCAAGGAAAAAATGTCCTCTTTATTATAATTGTTGCAGAATTCCCCTGCAGCATGTGCGTGTTTGTTTTAGGGAAGCAAGATTATTGTTTTGGAGGCTATTTTTGCAGCTGTCTATGCAAAGAACCAATATGAGGAAGAGGAGGGGCCATTTGTTAAATGTCAAGGGTCACAAGACAAAATGGTACTTATATGTTTCAGTAAGATTGTGATTTAACAACTGAGAAAAGAGAGAGTTAATAATAAATAATAATTAAGTATTATGAATGTACTAATTTTAATAGTTTTAATTGAATATATTATTAAATTATAAATTTAATTAATTTAACAATTACATTTTAATGTAATATTACTACTACTAAGTACATAATATAATTCAATGATAGCAAATTAGACTTACAGTATGCAAACATGCTGAAATGAAAACTTATTTTACACTCTTTGCAAATATTTTACACGCTTTGCACAAATTTATTTTGTATTTAATTAGTTGGTTTTTTTTAATTGAAGAAAAAGAAAACCAAAATTGGGTCCCACTTTATATTAAGTGGCCTTAACTACTATGTACATACATTTAAATTAATAATTTTATCATTTGATTGAATGCACTTATTGTGTACATACATGTTTTTACATTGTACTACGGTGGCCCTGTAGTGCACTTCACAGCAATATCTCCACAACACATCTGAAACAAGCCACCACACAACGTAAACAAGTTCCAACACTATGGAAACAAGCCACAACACAGCGAAATTAGCGCAACACAATGAAATTAGTCTTATGCGTTGTCTTGTGGCGATTTTGTTGTGTTGTGGAGATTTTGTTTTGTTGAGCACTACTGGGCCGCTGTAGTTGACCCATCCCTTACAACTTAACCTACCCATATCACCAAACCTGTCCCTAGCCTTACCTGTATCCCAACTCAATAGCAGCAGAAGTGTTTTGCAATACAATATGAACACAAGAAGTACATTGCTTATTTTTGGATGTAAGTACATAGTTAAGGCCACCTAATATAAAGTTGTAATATAAAATTGTTTACAATTCACTGACAAAATTGTTAATATAATTTGGAACTGACAAAGCTGAGCAGTAAACACTTCTGTTGATCGGCCAGTGGAATGTGGTTATCAGACAACACTTTCAAAAGATGATGCACGGTGGTCTGTGTAGGAAGTGCAACTTTTTATAAGTTCTGTTCCGTGTACAAATACACTTTATTTCTCAAGAGTGATGTAAATGAAGACTCCTGGCTGAGGAATTATAAGCCTGATTCTAGGTGGTAGATATGGCTTTATTTCCTGTAGCAGAAAACAATGACTTATCCATAGCTGCAGGGACGGCCATTCCTCACGCCGTGACATTATCATCAATCATCAGAATTCGGCAACTCTCGGTGTGGAGCGGTGAAAAACTCCATCACGATTCTGAAACATCTGAGGCCCACTGTACTCATCTGCACAGCCCTAATGCAGCCCACTATTAATGAAAAAATAACATATCAAAGAATACAAATGAGTGCTGCAGGACTGCAAGTGCTTCAGAAATGGAGAGATAATTAGACTGTCTGCTGCAGATTGATGGATGCGCAGTAATTGCCTTTGTGTTATTATTTCAGGTCCAGACAAAAAGAAAACGTACTTCTCTTGTCTTCTCACTATTGAAATTCATTCATCTCATTAATGTGTGGAATTAATATCATTTTATCAGACATTCCAGAACTGCTGGATGTGTGTGCTGCTGCGCTCGCGATCCAGAGACTGATCAATCACGAGCTGCTCACGTCTGTGTTTGTGTGGCTTTGTGATTGTATGAATGAGATAGTATGTTTATTCTGTTTGGCAGCTCTGGGCTGGTTTGTTAGCAGGTGAGCAGCATGCTTTCTAACTATATTTGATAGTTTTTGTGTATGATTTCTTGTTAATTCAACATGGACTGCCTAAAGGATTGATTACAGCTGTCTAGGATAACACCTGCTGTAAATACACCTGTTTGGCATACATACTGTACATAATGGCCTGTACAGCTGCTGGCTTGTTTCAACTGGCTTTTTACTGTAACCTGTGTTTGTTAAACACTACTGTTCAAAAGTTCAGGCTCAGATGTTATGTTAATATTTTTATTCAGCAAAGATGCATTAAACTGATTAGGTTTAGCCATAGAGACATTTATATTTTTTTTTACAAAAGATTTCTATTTCAAATAAATGCTGTCCTTTTGAAGTTTCTACTTGCCATAAAGCCTTTGGTGCTCTACCAACGATAGAGGAGGTGCAACCAAAAATCAAAAAGCCATATCAATTGCAAAAGGTGCAGCACTCACTCTTGAAGGGGTGAAAACTTTGATTAAAATTTGTTTCGGCCATAATCAAGGATATCTGATGAAGGCCTTGATAACGGCCTAAACGTCATTTTAATCAATAAAGTTTTCACCCCTTCACGAGTGAGTGCTGCACCTTTTGCAATTGATAAAGCCTTGTATCTCAGTTTACACAAAAATATTAAGCAGCACAACTGTTTTCAACATTGATAATAATAAGAAATGTTTCTTGAGCAGCAAATCAGCATATTAGAATGATTTCTAAAGGATTTTGTGATGCTGGAGTAATTACTGCTGAAAATGCAGATCTGCCATCACAGGAATAAATTGTTTTACAATTTATTAAAATAGAAAACTTAAGTAGATGTTTTTCTTAAACAGTAATGAAATCTATTCACACTTTGTTTAATTGCAGATAAGACATTGGAAATTGTAATTTAAAGTAATCCTTTCCAAAATGCTTTTTTCTTCTTCTTCTTTTTCTTTTAATAAATCTTTTCACAAATTATGTTTTATTTTTCTCCAAATTTTTTTCATTTAGATTTTTCTGGATTCTGTTTTAATGGTTACATTAAATATTAGTTAACAAAAAGTGTCTAATTTAAATCATGAAGCTTGTACAGTTGAACAACAATAAAAAATTAGAGGTGCTCCGATTGATCGGCTACCGATTACTTTTGGCCGATAATCGCTTTGGGATGTTTGATCGGCAGTCTCTAAAAAGGCCGATCTCATAAACCGATCTCAAGCTGATGATGCGCCTGCTGTGAGAGGTTCACCATGACATGCAGCAGCACCGTCTCAGTCTCTGTCCGGCACAGGTAAAAAAAATTATAATGCTAAAGGCAGGGTGCGAACTACGGGGGAGCTCGGCTCCCCTTAAAAAGACATGGGCTCCCCTGAAAACGTGATTTGTGAAATTTTGGGGGGTCTCAAAAAATATTGACAATAATGTGTTATTTTGACGTGCAATTTCAGTTTTGTGTAATGTGATAATCATGGATTATTATGTGTAAAATTGCAAAAATATCATTCATGCATGACGGCGATTTAAACCTAATTCACTTCAATAAAGATAACTATACATGCTATTCTTGTCATGAGCATCAAGGTGTGGGGGCGCTGCGGTGCAAATTCCACTCATGTTTAGTACATGTTAACTCAAAGATTCGTAGAAAAAATATAAATGCTGGACTCTGTGGTCGATTCTGTGTTAAGGTAAGGCATGTTATTCGCAATTATGTGTTGTGGCTGGGTTGTTATAGGTCTGCGTGACTCTCGATGTCTTAGGCCTATAACAGTATAACAGGGTAAATCCTGTATAGTGATTTATTCTATATAGTGCTTGCATAAAGCAAGTAGTGCATACACTTGTAGCTGTTACGTATCTTTGTAAGTCATTGTAAGCTCTCTTTTGAGGCACGCGCAAGAGTAACCAACACTAGTTCATATTGTGATTTGATTTAAGTGTAATAACCTGCTTTGATTTATTCGTCCAAAATTTGACAAGTTCTGTGACATTCTGCGTTGTACAGTAGTTTCTGTTTTTATGACTGGATTCTGCTATTCCATACACGTTTTCCGTATTGTGGGTCCTATTCTCTGTATTTAGATTTGAGGTTCTCTGTATTTTAGATCTGCGTTAAATGACATGTTTGTATTCTAGGCCATGATTTATTTTTATTTTATTATGATAGGACAGTTTAGAGTTGACAGGAAGCGAAGTGGGAGAGCGATAAGGGGGCGGGATCGGGAAAGGTCCTCAGGCTGGGATTTGAACTCGGGACGCCCGTAGCGCAACTGCGCTATGTGCACACTGCCCACAGGGCTATCGCCGCCAATTTATTCTAGGCCATGATAACAGCAGCTTATCACTGTAATCCCTAGTTTCACATTACAGTCACTGGTGTGTCTTGCACTAAGATTTACATGAAAAGTATAGACATATATGGAAATGATTTGATAAAGTTTTTATATATATAAAAATGTTTAAGTAGACATAGATCCATAAAATTTCTGCTCATTCTTTAAAGTTCCAGGCTAGATGGTTTGGTCGATCTCTTTATCCATGTGAGTGGACTTGCTGTCTGTTTCTCATTGCTCTTCTGCTGGAGAAACACAGGGCGCTGGACGGAGCTCTATCGCAGTGACACGGGCTGATTGAGTGCTGTGACTGCAGGCCATATCTAGCATGTCAGCGGTCACAGCAGCTCCTGTGATTTAGAGCGGAGAAGCATGTCAGGTGAAGGGGGATTGTGAGGTGTGTGGTGTCAATCAGGCCTTGGGTTGTAAGTTATTTCAGGGTTAGCTGAGGTATGGCACAGAATAAAATGAGTCTCTGTTTAGCCGTCTTCTCATTGCTGTCTTATTATTAGGTCATTAATAACCATTTTTTTACAAATTAATTGCAGGTTTTACTCTTGGAAATGAAAGTATTTCCAATTTCTGGAAGTGATCAATGCAAAGTAAGTTAAATGTAAAGTGACGTTTCTGTGAGTGTTATATCATCTTCTGGCATCTGTTGTGATAGCTGTAAGTGTTTACTGTATAAAAACTGACCCAGATTTCTGAGGAAAGTATTCTACAATAAAGAGGACTAGTACTGTAAGTGGATTTAAAAAGTATTATTGGATCAAGCAAATAATGTGGAAAAAAAATAATAGAAGATTTACTTACTGTGCATGTTGCACACACACACACACACACACACACACACACAATGTGGAAAAAAATAATAGAAGATTTACTTACTGTGCATGTTGCACACACACACACACACACACACACACATATATATTTATAGGGCTGGATAATAATTCAATATCAAAATGTATCGCGATATAATTTTTTTCAATAACGGTGATATGATTTTTAAACACATTTCCGATATTTCGATATACATTAGTGTTTCCCATACACTGATTTATTTGTGGCGCTTGATTTTGTTGAATAAACATGAGCACTGCACGTTTCAAAATCATAACGCGTCGCGGGTGTTTTATGTGAATGTATCTCTGAAGGGAACCGACTGTCTTCAGAATAGTTTAGATGGCATTTTTATCTGATAAAGTAGCGTTCATGAGCGGAGCTGCTTTGTTTACAGCCGTTACTGGAGAAACCACGAGAAGCACATCAGAATATTAGAATGATTTCTGAAGGATTATGTGACTGGAGTAATGATGCTAAAGCTCTGCTTTGAAATCACAGGAATAAATTATATTTTCAAATAGAAAACAGTTATTTTAAATAGTAAAAATATTTCAAAATGTTACCGTTTTTGCTGAATTTTGGATCAAATAAATGCAGGCTTGGTGAGCAGAAGAGAATTCTTTAAAAAACATTACAAATCTTACTGTTCAAAAACTTTTGACTGGTATGTTAGCCTATAGTTTGAAGTAAAAAATATTAATATTAATAAGGAGAGTCAGATTTATTTGACAGTGATTTCACATTTCTTGTTTGTATGAAGGCTAAATAC
>NW_015505604.1:890171-891386 GCF_001515645.1 Sinocyclocheilus grahami | reverse complement strand
TTTTAAAATGTAATTTATTCCTGTGATCAAAGCTGAATTTTCAGCATCATTAGGCCTACTCCAGTCTTCAGTGTCACATGATCCTTCAGCAATCTGATTATCAATATTTAAAACAGTTAAGACAATTTTTTCAGGATTCTTTGATGAATAGAAATATCCAAAGATCAGCATTTATCTGAAATAAAAAGGTTTTGTAACATTATACACTATACCATTCAAAAGCTCTTTTTAAAATTTATATTATAGAAATTATTACTTTCATTTAGCAAGGATGTTTTAAATTAGGGATGCACCGATATGAAAATTTTGGCCGATACCGATAACCGATTATTCTTTATTTTTGAAAGCCGATAACCGATATGTTGGCCAATAAATCTATATCCAAATTTTTATATACTTTTTGAGAGCCTGATTACAAAAAAGGTCTCATCATTAAAAGAAGAAATATATCGTGATATAAATTTTGGCCATATCGTCCAGCCCTATATATATATATTAAACGGTGGTTTGCTAATACTTTACTAATATTTACTTAATAATATTTAAGATTTTGTTTACTAAACAAATTGCTCTTTCTTTAAATAAATGTAAATATATACATCAGCTTATGCTCTAAACCTTTTTTTAGTCACGGCACCCTTTGGAAATTTTAACAAACTTGTGGCACCCTACAAAATTAATTTTGTCACAATATTTGAATTTCTAACTTCGATATGATAATTTGAAAAGTATAGATATTCGGTACAACAGAGAAGAACTGCAGAATATAATGTCATACAGATATTTTTAATATTATAAAAAAATTGTGTCCATCAATGGTGGCAATCAGTAGGCTAATTTCTAGTGAGCAAACCAATTTATATGACAGATTTTAATTTAGGCTTTTATACATATGTAAACATTATTTAATTACCATTATAACTAGCTATCTCACAAATTTTTGCTCACTCAGTGTTTTTTAATTTTACAGTGGGGTAATTTTGGTGCAGTAGCACGAGATAGCTTGATTCAAACTTTTAATTGAATAAAAAATGACAAGTAAGCAGTCAGTAATAACATAAGAACAAATAAAGAAATTAATAATGATAGCACAAATAAAAAATAAACGACAAGCCTTCGAATTAAATAAATTGCTTTTTAGTTTTTCAGGTAGGTCTAACAGTAGGGTTAAGATATTTCACTTTTTTTTTTTTACCAATTATCCAAATAATGTTT
>NW_015505604.1:887702-889919 GCF_001515645.1 Sinocyclocheilus grahami | reverse complement strand
CAGATCAATGAATGAGAGGGCAGCGTTACCAGAGTTGCCCATATACCACACCATGTTACAACACAGTAGGGCTATTGCAGACAGAAACAATACTGTACTACATCGATGTTTCCTGTCGGCTCAATTTTTGAGTGGACTTTGCTGTTCCGATTCGCATGAACGGTATATGAGTGGAGCGACTGAGCGGAGCACACAGGCATTCACACTAATTTTCGGCAGCCGAAATTTCGGTGCATCTCTAATTATTGGCGACATCAGAAATGGATATTATATAATAGATGCTTTTTTGAACATTTCAGCAATTTAAAAATATTTAAAAAATGATTTTTTTAAACGGCACCCCTACTCTCGCCAGACTGCACCCCGGTTGGGAAACACTGCTCTAAACTATAGGGAGCGCTTTTACATTACTAGAAGGTGTTACAATTAACAACAGAGCCCAAACTTAAATTGAATTTCTATATATTTTTAAATATTCAACACTCAACTTATATAGCACATAATGCAGTTTTTAAATTAACTTCTAAATTATACCATTTCTATTTGTTGTTGAAGTAGGCTACTGTATATTAATTTACACAGAGGCTGTCATAACTTTTTTAATAACAGATTTATTTAAACATTAAATAATTAAGACATAACTAACAAGTATAGTGAAATATCAGTATATAGTGTAATATTTTGTGAAATGCTCTTCTCTAGACTACATTTCTCTAGCGAACTAACAAGCTGTGGACACTGATGACTTGCCTAAAGTAAATGAAATGCTGCATGACATTTTGTTTTTACGTCTTCCAATGGTTGGAACACTGATTGAGCGATTACGTGAGGCATGGGACATGCAGTCATGTTTATTTCACGTTTAAACTAATAGTAAAAAGGATCACGCTCAGCACTGCCGTTTGAACTAATGCTGAGTTCACACTGCACGATTTTCAAACTCGTTGGATCGCCGTTGTTTTCACACTGCGTGACTATCTGGGGTAGCATTCAGTTCAGTTCACATTGCATGATGGATCGGCGACAGGGGGTTTCACACTGCATGACTTCACAATAGGAAGAATCGCCGACAGCTCTGTCTGGTCCGCAAAATACGTTTCACAACAAAACACACACAAGAAGTGATAAGGAAATAACGCGAGAACCCGCCTGCGTCAGACAGGAGTTCTCCAGCAAGACTGTAATTATGAAAAAAAAAAAAATATATATATATATATACAGCCCACAAATTGTCTGTGAGCTGATTTCCAGCTACAAGGAGAAAAAGAAAAACAGATTATGCAGGAGGGAGATGCAGGGAACAGGGATTGGGTGTTCTGCAAAGAGAGTTGGAGGTAAATTATTTTGCAGTAACTGTTATGCTGATGTTGTGGCTGGTCAAGCAAATGTTTGTGCTTGTTTCTGTATGATATAATTGTTCATATATCTATTAAAATACTGATATTCTTGTCTCCTCCCCCAATTTCCCTCTGCCCTGTATCTTGGTCTCTCATTGGCTGTAGGTCATCGCCGATGTAGTTTTCAGTCAGAAATCATTGCACACTGCATGATTGTGAATCGCCGACAGCTCCAGATATTCAGCATGCCAAATATTTTGTGGCATCGGCGACGTGTCGGTAATTCCCCCAGATCACGTCTTTGATAATTCACACTGCGTGAACGAGCACCGATTTGCCTCCGATTTCGGGCATTTGTCGGCGATTTCGCAAAACCTGTCAGCGAGTGAAAAATCGGGCTAAAATCGTGCAGTGTGAACTCGGCATAAGGCGCTAATACAGCGATCTGTCACGCCACATCAAAGAGCATCAAAATGGGATTTGTTGTTTGAATTTCCTGAAAAAATTGACATACTGTAATTTGAAAAATAAGACTTTGTTTCTTTTCAAGTAACTAGTGGTTAAACGGATCATAGTTGATCCGTGATCCGTACGGACCAAGCCCCACAGTTCGGCACGCATGTGATCCGCGGATTAATTGCAAAGTTTAACCATAATAGAGTATACGTTTATCATTTGTTCGTATTTACACAAGCAAGCGAATTTTAAACAATTCCAGAGAGAAAAGACGAAAGGGAAGGGGTTCTCTACGCGAACAGCGCACACACATGAAGCGCCGAACATCGAACTGAATCCTCTTCTGAATCCTCTGAACAGACACATACTCATACAATACAATTATGACAAAATACCCATCTCGACAATCATTCAGGTAAGCGCA
>NW_015505604.1:885363-886488 GCF_001515645.1 Sinocyclocheilus grahami | reverse complement strand
TACCTCAAGCGTGAGACGGAAATGTTACGCCCCTCACATACTGTTTAAAAAACATTAAAACCCATTACAAACAGGCATTTGTTGCATCCAGTGGGGACATAATTACTGATTATAATGACTTATACTGTCTTTTTACGCGTTGCGTTGCATTGCATTGCGCCGCGTAAACATAAAACTCTGTCTGCATTTGTGATCGGAGAAATGACAAACAACAAGTGCTACTGCCCAAAACTTGCGTTTGAATCATCAGTGGCAAATCCTTTAAATGAAAACGTACTTACGTGAGTCAGAACTGCCGGCATTGTAGTCTAACGTTACTCTCCCAGGCAGGCACGTGCACAGGTAGGGCTCAACCTGTGCAGAGCACATGCCCTTTTTTGTCCTTACACTCCGAAGTGCCCTTTTTCTTTTTTCTTTTTTTTGTTCTTCTTCAATAAATCAATGCTATTGGTCACCCTTTACGTCTGTCTGTCTGTTTTACAAATATATTTAGCGAATGAAAGGTATTAAAAAGAGTTTGTGACTAAATCTTGTTGGATCCGCTCAAACTGTCAGTCAAACCTCATATATAGGGGTAGCCTACACTTAAATAGCCTGTGCATACAGTAGCATTTCATCTTTTATAAAATGAAATTTTTTTCATCTTTTATAAAATGACATTTTGGCCAAACGTATTTTACAACAGGAGCGCCCATATAGCTACAACAAACTTTGTAACCTGTTGATCAAAACGTAATGTGATGCTGCCGTTTTAATGATGGACAAGTTGCACATTTGCACACACATTCGCGGTTCAAAAACCCGGCCATAACTGCATTTGAGTTTGACACAAAGCGACTGAGTGTTCCTCGTCAGCTATAGGTAAAATATATTTCTAAGAAAATTCTTCTTTGATTTATGATGGCTATCTGCTGATTCACTTAATTTATTAACATTTTAATCATATTATATATGGTCACACTCACAGCATGGTTAACGTTTACGATGTTAATATGCATGTATTTGCTAGCTAGCTAATTTTTGAATGTAGTATTCTATACTCTCCGCTTATCATTAAGATGTAACCAGTAAAAAAAAGGAGGGGGGTGCCCTTTTTCAGTTTCAGCACATGCCCCTCAAAAGGTC
>NW_015505604.1:840628-873100 GCF_001515645.1 Sinocyclocheilus grahami | reverse complement strand
AGAAAGGAAAACTTGAAATCGCATCATATGACCCCTTTAATGATCATCAAACAACAAAACAGGTGTGATAAAAATCTATATTTAATTTATACAGTGAACACTATGCAGTGTTATTTTCACTAATTATTACATTTCTGTATTTGAATACTACCAACCTTATTTTATTTGTAACATATTCTGTTGTATTTATCTATGCTTGTGATTTGTGTATTTGTTATTTTTACTGGCTGTTCTCTTGTCACTTTAATCATGTTTAAACTTTCTTAGTTATTCTAGTAGTATTTGCTGTGGTATCAAAGAAGTACTTCGCTTTAAGTAATAAATGGAAAGCAAGTTACATTGAAATATTTTTCTTTTCTTGGTGATCCGATCCGTGGGTCAAAAACCGTAATGTGATCCAAACCGTGAGATTTGTGATCCGTTGAACCACTAAAAGTAACAGTATATAACACTGGAAACTGGAAGTGTGCAAATATTTGATGGTTATTTGAGCTGCTACTAACAAAATATAATTCATTAGCTATCAGTAATTTTATTAATTACATCAAGCCATATAAACACACTTTATCACACTCCTCTCCTCTCCTACAGGCTCTCTTTAACTCTGAATACTACAGATGTGTTAGTACACCATTTAAGTCACAACATTGGAAATGAAAAGTTTAACAGGAATGTTGTTTGCATCTTTTAGATGAAAAAGAACCTCACAAATAGTTTTATTCCAGGCCAAATGTCGACGTTCAACTGCAGAATGTGGGTGTCAGTTTTGTTTGGAGTACAAAGAGTCATGTTTATACACAGTTTGGTTATGAAAGACATGATTGACGATCAAATTCTATAAGTGTAGTGACTTTAAACATTCAATTTTCACGATAGCCAGATTTGTAGAGCTCATACAATATGTGCTGTATGAATTTAGACAAATGTCTACAACTTTTCATGTTATCAACATGAAGTATGTATGGTATGAGGAGCAAGCGTCGCAAGTTTCTCTTTGCGGGCAGTTACTAATGTTAAGGCTGCTGTCAACCCCTGCCAGCTTATAAAAATGTTTTGAATAGCTGTAGTGTGATTGCCAAGCAAAACAAAATTCATATTGAGCATTTGGCTGCAAGAAAAAAGCGGACGTAGGAAACTGTTCAGAAGTTTGGGATTGGTAAGATTTTAATGTTCTTGAATGAAGTCTATTATGTTCACAAATGCACAATTCAAAATAACTTTAATATTTTTTAATATATTGTGAAATTGAATTTATTGCGGAATTGCTGCAAACGTTTTAAGCAGCAATTACTTCAGTTTTCAGTTTATTTTTCTGGAAATCATGATGCATACTTTTTATATTTATATTTCAGCATTATTTTATGAATAGAAAGTTCAAAAACTGCATTTATTTATTTATTTATTTATTTATTTATTTATTTATTTATTTGATAGTGTGCATGCTAAAAAATTTTATTTTTATGTTAAAAGATTATTGTATGTGTATTTAAGAAAAATAAGTTATATGTAAAACATTTATATTTATATAAAATATAAATTATATATGAATATAAATATATACATGCGTGTGTGTATTTATATATACAGCACTTATAAATATAGATCTTACTGACCCCAAACTTTTGGAAGATAGTTTTGTTTTTGGAAAATTTAGTCTTGCCCAGACACTGTGAACATAGCCAGCATTACATCTGTTTCTCAGTCAGCATGTTTCTATGAAGTGTAGCCCATTGCATAAAACACACATGCTGTGATGATTGAGAGATCATGCTGTCAGTGACCACTACTACATGAGGCAGCACGAGGCTACTGTTAGCTCAATAGCGTGTCGTTTTTCCTGCCTTTTCTTCTCCTACACCCTTTCTCTCAGTCTCGGCCTCCATCCCTCATCCCAAGGCATATGTTGGCCATGTGAGATGTAGTTTGGCGGGCGTGGCAGAGGCTTGTGGTATTCCCGCGCTGTGACTACAAAAGGGAAACATGGCAGGCAGTGTAAGCCAGCACTGAAAACAGCTGTTCACGCATCCTTTCTCCTTTTAATGACACTTCCGCGGCTGCCCACGGGCAGCTCCAGCTCGGAGTACAACAGCTACTTTTTCCCTAAGTAAAAACGCTGTCTGTGTTTAATTGTTGGCAGATTTTTTTCCCTCTCTGCCTCTTCTACTGTCTCGTATGCTCTCTCACTCTCTCTCTCTCTCTTTCACACACACAAACACATATACACTTCCAGCCATGGGGATTATTAAGGGTGTTTTTTAGAGACGAAAGCAGCCTTAAGATCTTCAATAATGTGTTTGGATCCTGAACAATACTGGGATCCAAAGTTTTGCGTTGTTCTCAGATTCTTGCAGCATTGTGGAATCTGCCTCACACATTTTATAATGCGTCAAACAATTTACTTGTTAGGGACAATTTTCTTATTGTGTTCTTGATCATTGCAAAACACTTTTGCTGCTATTGACGTGGGATACAGATAAGGTTAGGTTTCATGGTATGGATAGGTGGGTGTGGGGGTAAAGACATTTTAATTAGAGATGTAACTTAATTACACAGATGTAAATTAATTAAAGATGTAGTCACATGAAGAGATTTTTTAATAAATAAGTACAATGTAAAAATATACTTACACAAAAAGTGCATAAAGTGTACAAAGTAGTATAAAGTGAGTCCCATGGTTTTTTGTCTTTAGAAAGATTTTCAGAAACGGTGTATATAAAAATGAAAGTACCTTACGTGACATTGGTGTGGTATTATTTTTGGAGCTGTTCTATATACAGTATGTGTATCATTCATTTTGTTGCTTTGTCTTGTCAGTCTGCAGTTAAGTCTTTTATGTGGGTTTTTCAAAGTTGCAACAGTGCAGTCCTCTCTGTCTGTATTTGACAGCCTGTCTGCTTGGACATCAATAAACGTTGTTGAGTAAGGAAAAATGTTGAGCTGTTTGACGTCCAGTTTTAAAGCATTTAAAGATCTGTCGGTGCTGATGTTTAGAGGCAGCGCTGGCTCAGACGATGAGTTTGTGTGAGAGAGAGGTGATCTTTGGGGACTGCATCATATGAATGTCAAATCTTTCATGCTGCCTTTAATTGGGGGTCATTAATCATGTAGACTGGCCTGTGTTCAGACTCTTGACGGTTTGGCCTTGCCTTGGTGTCTATGCATATGTGCAACTGATATTAATTTTGAATGATTAATATTTTTTTGTTTTTTTTATTGTCCCATGGTGATTTAAATGCAGATTTTAATTGATGCTGCTAATTAATTGACAATCTTTACAGCTGTACATTAAGTCAAAGTTGCTGATCATAGCTTGTAGAATCCAGAAATGATCCTCCATAATGAACTGGTGATATGTTCTAAAATGTATTCTTTAAAAACATTATGCATTGCATTAACATGTAGTAAAGCCTTTTAGTTCAGTGGTATAAATTTCTGAGTTCAGGCCGATATCATGACCCTCAACTCAGCACAATAGATCCCTAGAGCAGATAATCCATAGAGGCTGATTTGTGAGTCATCATGGAGTGAATTAAACCCAATCATGTCTGAATTAATCATTTTTTTTCCTGTCCCACAATAAACCACTGGACTGAGATGGGCTTAAACATTTGAGTCTTGCCTTTTTCCTTTAAGGTGTCTTAAATCTTAAATCCTCAACCTTAAAGAAAGGCACATTATTTTAAATAGTCCTACTATTCAGTTGTGTGGATTTGTTTCGTGATTTGTTTTGCTTTCCCCCCCCCTGTGTTTTGTTTGGTGGTATTTTGTTTTTGATTTGTTTAGTTTTAAAGGGACAGTTCACCCAACAATGAAAATGTTGTCATCATTTACTCACCCTCATGCTGTTCCAAACCTGTATGTGTTTCTTTATTATGTTGAACATAAAAGAAGATCTTTTGAAGAATTCTGGTAATCAAAGAGTTGATGGTCCCCATTGACTTCTATAGTATTTCTTTCTCTACTATGGAAGTCAATGGGGACCAACAACTGTTTGGTTCTTCAAAATTCTCCAAAATATCTTCTTATCAACATAAGATAGAAACTTATACAGGTTTGGAACGACATGAGGGTGAGCAAATGATAACAACATTTCCATTTTTGGGTGAAATTATTATGATGTTTTCCCCAGTATTTTTAAGAGACGTTTTGGCAAAGACAGAATGACTTATCTTTAAAATGTGTAATGTTATAAAGTAGCCTATATCAGGAAGTGAAAGATGTGAATTAGTTGATTCATGTTAGAGGGCCCAGCTGCACTTACTCAGGTAGTTAATGGTAAGGTAACACACTGCTGAATTCCACAGTGTAATGTTTGGAATGTAATTATGAAAAAAAAAAGTCACCCATCATATTTAAGTCCACTCTTCTCACCTTCTTACCCGACTTGAGTGTCACCTCTGTCCGGCGAAAAGATTTTGGAAATTAAAATTTTTTAAATAACATTCCTTCAATGACTTCTTTTTCTGGACTGCTTTGATTTGACGTTACTTAGTTGGAATGTTGGAAATATTATGGTTATGAATACCTGCTCTTGTTACTAGCTGAGAGAGGTTCTAATGTGTGAGCTCTGGCCTTGTCTCTCTTCAGGTGGTCAGCCAAAGGTCAGTTCTCATGATGGCTAAGCAGATACCTGCCCATTATTTGAATTCAATTACCGTTATGAACTGTGTAAATAAAAATCTAATACCGTTTATTGAATAAACCCAAATGCAGTTAGTTTCAATTTCAGTACATCTCTGTCAAGCCGTGGATGGTAAACCAGTGCAGAAAAAAAAGAAAATATTGCTCATGAGGACATCTAAAATTAAGATAATTAGTTGATTCTAAAGTACAGAACCATTACAAGGAAAGGTGTCAGAGAAGTGATGAAGAAACATTAATCATGAACACACACACACACACACGCTGTAACACCTTGTACAGACTCACACACTCATTGCACACTGAACTCTTTTTGAAAACTTTATTATGGTTTTCACACATTTTCATTTAAATTCTGCATGTTTTGGCTACATGATTATATACCATTCTACACAAACTGCACATTGAGAAATTTGTGCGGAAACCATGTGACTGTAGTAATTGAGCTGGTACCTCAGGGAGGTGTGTGTGTTTGGTGAAAGGTTAGAGGGGTCATGCATAGTCTGATGCACAACAGTCGGTTCATTGTGGAAGCACTGTGCTGAACATGTAGTCATATTTGTATATATGTATATAATATAAATGGTGTTTTATACTGTAGCTCAAACATGTTAACTCTCAGGTTTTTATTTTTTATGTCTTGCCCCAAAGACCACAATGATGTACTTTAATAATAATATATTTAGACAGGTAATATTTATGTAATATAAAACAAATAATTATGTAGGCAGATATTATTTAAGCACTTTAAGTACTTTTCGGAAAGGACACTTGTCCAGCAGTATTAGCATTATAATAATATAATATAATATAATAAAAAAAATTGGCAGGACTGTTTCTCTGTGTACGTCATTCAGAAAGTCTTACCATGTAAAAATTAATTACATTTATTAGTGTTTTATATCTAGTATCTCTGGACAGCAAACATTGTAATGTTACAATTTATTGGAGGATGTTTCATCCAAATTTCAAAAGTATCAGTTTTCATAAGATTATGAAATATTAGGAAGTATCCACCTGGCTTCAGTGCTAACTATATTTTGAGCTATTAAAATTTCCTTAGACCCAAAACAGAACATGAGGACCCTGAAGATGACCACTACTGAGTCATCTGACTGTGTATGAGTAAATGTGGGGCTTGAGAAAATAAGAAAAAGAGAGATGGCTGAGTGTGTGTGTTTAAGATCGAGAGAGTTCATTTTGGGGTTAATTTTCCATTCATTTTTCATTTTTGTGATCATTTCTAATCACTGGCCTGATGAGAGCAGCCTCTGGGCAGTTTGATAACTGTTATTCCATAGTGAATAGCCTCCATTTTTAAACAGAGGATGTTATGATAGCTGGGGTCAAATGGAGAGGTCACTCTTCATTCAGATAAAAGGAGGAGGAAATGACACGTTAATGGCCACTGCCTGTCATGGTGGTCCACCACAGAGTCATCCAGCTGTTGCATGGGTCAAGCAGAGGATCATGGGTAAAGGGTAAAATGTCTTCGATGCCCTCTTTCCACTAGGGTTTTGTATAACAAGTTAGTGTTGAATGTGAAGTTTCTTATTTTTGACTGTAAAGGAATGTTTTACATATGGGAGTGATATCTAATATCTAAACATCCTAAAAGACAATGTTAAAATCACTTTTATTATAGATCAGTGGTTGTCAAGTGGCCCAATCAAAAATGGGTTACAGGTTTATTTTAATTTAAATGAATGTTGGTTTTTTTTTTTTTCAGCATTGATAATGCTAAGAAATGTTACTCGAGCTTCAAATCTGCATATTAGAATGATTTCTGAAGGATCATGTGACACTGAAGACTAGAATAATGGCTGCAGAAAATTCAGCTTTGCATCACAGGAATAAATTACACTTTAAAATATATTGTATTACAATGAAAAATATATTACAGTAGAACACAGTTAATACAGTTTCACAATATTAGTCTTTTTATGTATTTTTGAGAACTTAAATGCAGCCTTGGTGAGCATAAGAGACTTGATAAAAAAAATCGTTTGACCTGTCAATTTTTGTCAGATACTGTGTATATATGAAGAAATTATGTCTGTTTTTCTAACAGGCATTTTTCTTCCAATATATATAACTTGTTTTTTATACAAGTATTATATAAAAATTCTCCTTTTCCAACTTACTATTCAGAAAATTTAGGATGGGACTATTAATTAGTCTGATCAATGGCAGTTGGGGCGAGAGTTTGGGTGACCTATTTGGAAACAGTCATAATTTTTGCTATTCGGTTTGGTGCCGCTAGTGACAGAAATGACACAGTTCACCTTTAATTCAGCTAACTACAGGCTTGAGGTTTGAGAGGCTGAATAAATGTAACTTCAGTTTTGCTCATCATGTGCAGTGTGATGTCTAATAGTATAGCTGTGGTGTTATTATCTTTGGGATAATTAGATGCACACATCTGTGTGTATCTATTCTGAAATATGTGTGTGTGCACGGACATACAGACACAAACACATGCATACTTACGACCTACAGGCCTGCGGCCTGCCTATTTACAGCCCCATATGCACAATTACATCAGACAAATGAAAGGCTTCAGTTTGGCTTATTTTGGTTTGTTGCATATGCAGTCTTTAATATTGCCAACTTTAGCAAATGTACGCTCTCGCAGCGCAGCCACCGTCTCTGTGCAGCAGCCGCAGACATACCCTGATAATCATCCCGTATCCAGGCCTGCAGGGTGCATTCCCCCTGCCTCCCTGCTCTATGATGTGTTGAGTGCCGTCCTAATCAAAAATCAATGCCCCCACTTGAGCTGGCTGGCCTGGCCTCATGTCAGCCGCTTATGTAATCTGATAATATCAATCATAACTGCGTTGGAGGCCATCCGTCTAGTTTCCACTGCTCTGGGGTCGTGTGGGGGGAAGTCGTGTCTCCCGAGCCATCAATTATTGCTTATTATTATGGGCTGTGGCTCAGGCAGAGAGCAGAGGAGCTGCTCCTCCATAAATAATATTAACAGCATCACCCCCATCAATCAATAGCTGTACAGTTGTACAGCAGCAGAGTTAATGGTCTTTCTCTCTCGCTGTCTTTCTTTCTCCCTCACTCGCTCTTCATCTTTCTCTCTCTCAATTCCCTCTCAGCTGAGATCAATGCGTGTGACTCCTCGGTTGTACTGAAAGTAGGTAAACTGGGTAAATCTAACCCCTCCACTGTGCTGGGGTGGGGGTAGCCGATGAACGTGATCAAAAAGGACGGTGATGGGACTTGCCACTCTCTCTCTGTCATGCTGTCTCCGTCTGTCAGTCAGCCTGTCTGTCTCTCTCCCACTCTCTCTGGTCACCACTAAAATCATGTTGTCTTTCTCTGTGTCATGAATAAAATGATCCTCTAGTCTAATTTTTCTAAATCGACTAGTCAGCTAATCATTAGGTTGGTTTCAGCCTTTAATACACTGAAACACTGTGAAAGCTGTCTTTTATTTTATAGAAATATATTTGGTTCCATCAGTTTAACTCATTACAAGTTACATTTTTATTCAGGTTTATTAATTTTTTGAGTTTCTGCCCAAGTAAAAATTATATTTCAGTCGAATTACATCAGTCAGGAATTGTATCAGTCAAATTCATCTTTAAAGGGACACTCAAAAAAAAAACTCATTTACCCTAAAACCATCCCAGATGTTTATAACTTTTTCAAATATATTTTTTGAAAAATAATTAATATCTGTGAGACTATATAATGGAAGTGGATAGTAACACAAAAGTTGACACTTCAAAAACCACACAAAGTGATCACAGCCACAAAGGATGAATCAATGTTTTCTGAAGTGAAATGATAGGTGTGTGAGAGAGAAAAATATTAATATTTTAACTTACATTACTTACATTATAAACCATTGCTCCTGTTTTATAATGGCCAACTGCGAGATCCCCCTTTATGCAAATGTTGTTTATGAAGCGTGACAAAAGTGCGTTAGGAAAATCGTGCAAGAAGTAATGTGGGAGTGCAGAGGACTGTCACTTCTCATTTGAGCTCCATAACGTATTACTTGTGTGCAAACTGTATTTTACGGATTTATTTTTTACAGTGTGATTGGCACTTCCTGCACACTGGGATGTCAAACACCCCATCTTTTTTTTACAAAATCCAAAAAACTCAAAGACACAAAATCCACAACACACAACTTTATTCCAGCTTTTGTTTGAGTGTCTCATTTTTGCCTGTCATCTCCACTGGTATAATTTTTGTCAGTTATCGTATGGCCACAACCTTAGTCCCAATGCTAAAAATAATAATAAATAGTAGACCATACACTCTGATTACTCAGTCATTGGGAGACTAGTTGGCCATCATGACCTAAAACAGAATGCCTTTAGTGGTCAACACTGTATTTGTTGGATAAGAGCACTTTTAACACAGGATTGAGCTCAGTAGAGAGCCGTTAGCGCTGGGCTCACGTTTAAGGTCAGTGAATTGTAACACTAAGAGGAAATGTCAGAAATGGATGTCATGGAGAATAATTAGGTGGAATTAATGAGTCACTAAAATCCCCATCTCCTACTTTCCTGTTGCTGCCTGCTGAAATTGTGTGAGGCTTCGTGTGTGTATGTGTGTGAGTCAGCCTAGCACGCACAGCATGAACCAAGACATCAGGCGGGTGTGAGATGAAGGTGTTTTATGTGTGTATGATGGGAGAGACGGAATGAATGTGTGTTTGATAAATGCTTCCCGTTATAAGTTTTTAACTTCTTTGGTGAGATGGCGAGAGGTAGCAGAAGATTACAGGGTTACAGGGTAAAATGGTAATTATGAGAGTGTGTTGTCTCAGCAGTATAGTTCAAGCAAAATTAATTGGTGTAATCATCATCATGTGACTGACAAGGAAACATTCATGAGGGGAGAAAACTCCACACACACACACACTCCCTGCTGAAAAGTCTATGTGATGCTAACGTTCCCATCGGGCCTCTTCATTAGGCCTGGGGAAAGAAATGGATTACTGAGCTAGAATAGCACCAAACCACATAAACCATTCTTGACCAACATGGAAATTCATGCTGTGTGTTTGTATTTTGCAGTGGAGATAAACTGAACGGTTTCTTCCATGTCTCATTACATTTAAAGGCAAAATTCACATTTTGGGGGTCTCTTGAGAATTGGGACATGCATTGCATAAAAGGGAATAAATAAATAAGTAAACACACTTTATATGTAAAGCATCCTTCAATCAAGGAATGCAGTTCAAAGTTCTTTACAGTGCTTTATCGTATTACATTTATTTGTTCAATTCTACTGTATATTCATTCACCTTTTTTTAACTAAGAAAATGAAAAGGTGAGATTTGAAATTTATTTCACAAGAGTGTCTTGGACACTTCACTAAATATAATAAAAAATACTGTTTTATAATATCTTATTATTATTTTTGCTTTTATAATTGTTAAATAATAAATATAAAGGTAATGTTTTTATAATAATAATAATGCAATATATTTTTTTAGTAATGAATAATTTTTAATAACAATTTATTGAAATAATTATTAAACCTCTTTTATGAATTTCATGCTTAATAAAGTTAATGGGCTGTTATTATGTATGACATACTATGACATACAGGTCCCATTTGTGTTACATAACCCCTTGCTTTTCTCATTCTCTCCCCACCCCCCTCCCCCACCCCTGTCTATCTATGTACCTATCTTTCTTTCTCTGTCTTCTACTTGTGCCCATGCCAAGTATATTAGCTCGCTGGAGCCCTCGGCAGTGCTTTCAGAGACAGATAACCTCTTACTGACTTGTTCACATCAAAGCCTGATCAGCTAACCCAGACTACACATCCCTGTACCAGCAATTTGTTTAACAGGAGAGGGCTTTAGAGAGAAATAAAGGAAATGGGGAGAGAAAAAGCTACTTTGAGATGCCCTGCTAACCCTAAAGCACATATTCCCAGCATGGACCTCGGCTATCCATTCCATTTCGCAGGATCTGTATGGATTTGGATCGCCATTTATTGTTGAGCCTCCCGGATCAGACCAAGGCCACTGCTCTGCTCCCAGGACAGGTGAATTCATTAGAAGGGGTTTCTCAAAGCAGATGGGCTCTGTGTGTTTGCCGAGCGTCAAGCCCAGGTGAATAATGAGACCTAAGCTATGAACGTGTAAAAGGTGTGGCAAGAGATTACACTTTTCCTCTTTCCTCTCTCTCAGCTCAGACTTCAGATGCTGCTCTCCTTTTGAATAAATAAGAGTTGGACAAGGACACAAAATTGCATCCATAATTAATGAAAAGACACATTAGTGCTGATGCGCTGTAATCCATAAAACGAGAAGAAAGACGTCTTTTGAGAGAAGGAGAGAGAGAGATGTGACACGAGCAGTGAGCCACAGAAGAGGAGGACACACAGAGACAGGAAGTTTCTGTTATGAAGTGTGAGTTCCCACCGGCGGTTTCAAATCCATATCTGGAGCCACTGATGTTCAGATGAAGATTGCTGGTCTGTAGACTCCAGTCTCTGTGCCTCCAGCGGGCCATATGAGCCCATATTGACTTACATCCGCTCTGCTGCCGGCTGCACGAGCTACAGGCAGCCTGTCGGACCACCTTAGACATTTTATTATGTACGTTTACACGTTTTTTTTTGCTGGATTTTCCTGTAATTCTTCACTTTTCCTTTAATCTGCATAATAAATGTGAATTTAATCACACAATAGTCTAGCATTTAATCACCAGCAAAATGCTTATAATTAAAAATAGACGGTGTAATACATAATCCTCAGTGTCATCATAATCATATCGCATACTAGCACCTCTTTTCCTTTCCTGCTGTGTAATACAGAGTCAGACACTAGCAATCATTGTCGGCAACATCTAGATGGAAATCTAGACATTAGTAATCAGCGCAGGCTTCTAGATGAGGATACAGTGTAAAGCTACGTCCTGTATTTACGTCTGTGCTCGTTATAGCTGGCTGAGAGCTGTCAGCTGAAGATGTATGACTGGGGATTTAAAATGGACATAATTTCATGCTGAAGATGGAAACTGTTATTGTTGTTTGATTGTCGAACATTTTTGGGACAGGCGTAGTATGCCTTTCTGTGGATGAGGGGTCAATTTAAGTCCCGGTTATTTATGTGCTCAGGGAAATGATGTTTTGAAATCTGCCCCCTCTTTAAACACTGTAAACAAAGGTTATCAATCATAAAACTTGTCAGCTGTAATTGTTACCAGATCAGCAGAGGATGCTTGATGAGCGTAATGCAGTCGTTCGCATACATCGCATCCAGCCTGGCTGTGAACTTACACTGTATTTAATGCTTATGGCATTGAATACTTTATATTTAAAAAAATTGTTTAATGCGGCTAAGGGAACAGTAACGTTGAGTGTTTTTTCTTCTCGCACTTATCTACTTATTTTACAGAAAAATCTACATATTTTGCAGTATTTGCAACTCTGACTAATCTGTCAGGATTTATTTGTGCTGTGGTGAAATTGTCTTTTACATTGCATGATGTTATTTATTGTTCTAATCATTATTGATTAGATTGATCAGGGTCAGAAATGATTCAAGGCACCGACGAAGCTGACGAAATTGACAGCATACAGAATAACTGAAGAAAGCAGCCGTTTATTCTTGAATTAAGAAGTTTGAACATGAATACAAAACATACGAGGTAAACTTGGGAGTTTTTAGTTTGGTTTACCCTGGAAATTGAAATTGATTATTTTGATTATTTTAAAATAGGCATAGATCACTTAAACTGTTTTTCTCATGCGGCATATTTTTTAAAACTATGAGCTTTCTCTTTCCGTTTCTCTTCCCTACAACAATATTCTCTCTCTCTCTCTCTCTGTGTCACTCTTTTCTATAGCATCTTTAGTCCCTGATTGGCTATTGCTCCTTATTGATCATGTTGCGGATAATGTTCCATGCTAACTCAAGACACAGTATGTGTGTTCGGGTGTGTGTATTTTCCTCCAGTTGGAATCATTTTACTGATGTCATGAGCTCTGCTAATCCTAAACACTAGATCAAACTTTTCAGAATTGCTTTTTATGTGAAGCAATATCAATACCATCCGTGCCCCAGAGAGAGCACAATGATCTGTGTGTGTGTGTGTATGAGAAAGTGAATAAGAGTTAATAGATGTGTGTGTGTGTGTGTGCGCGCTCTTACCATTATTGAACGCACTAGTGTGGATTTTTATGGAGCCGGGGGGCCTCCGTATTGACCTGTGGCTGACATCCACTTTTTACTTTCATAACATAATCAGCATTTGACATATGATTATAATAACTCCATTCTCTTTAATGCATTCTCTACCAACAGATTGATTTTTTTTTTCTGGCCCCCGAACCAATTACATAAATATGTGTGGCATAATTAGTTTACACGTTACTGAATTACTGACAGATTAGAAGTGAAACCCCACAGTTCATACAAAAGCACATAACTGCCAGAGAGGAAATGAATATGGATTCAAACCTCCTTAGAGACTCATGCACGCTCACACACACATGAAGAGAAAAGAGAGATCTGGCACTGGTTTGAACTTGATATAAAGAAAGAAAGAACTTCAGATGAATAGAATAAGAATAAAGGGAGGAAAACAACTGAAATCTTGGGTAATGGGAATTCTGGAAGGAAACACAGTTTGCTGCTGGTTTCCAGTTTCCTACACAATCCGTTAATCCGGGTAATGTAGGTCATAATGAGATCAGCATATTAATGGCGGGAGTGAGGGCGATGTAATTAAAGGCTGAGGGAAAGGGATAGATGAAGATAATATGCAAGGCCCAGAATGTTTAAACAAAGTTCAAACACAAAACTTTTGAGCGATTCCTTTCTCAAATAGCAATATAGATGAAATTGCACTTCCAGTCATCAGAGAAAAACAGCGTCTGACCTAATGGGCCTCATTCATAATACAGGAGCAGAATGAATGTGTGAGTGTAAATCGTTCATAACACCTTTTGTACATAAATAGCTGCATTGAATCCAATGGCGATTTACGCAAAGTTGATTCTTGGATTTGTACAAATATTCTTCCACACATCCAGACAGCGTAAAGCATGCACACAATGTTTTCCTTGTTGTTCCTTGTTGCCTGGATCTTCCTGACCTTTTCTGGCAGTATTGATCCGACTTCTTCCCCGGCCTTCTCTGTTCAGACTAACACATATAATTGCTATTGGGTTCCAATGACCCTCTCTGCATGTCTGGGGATGCTTTACTGCTGATATAAATCAATTCACACTCACAGAAACAATATGTGGCCATTACTGCTGACGAGGGTTTGAAAAGGCTGCAGAGGGAGAGGCTTCAATAAAGGATGATTAGAGCACACAGATCTATGCCAGAGGAAGTAATAGTAAGCAAAAAGCAAGCAGAACGACAAGCAAAGTCAATCATTCTTGATTTTAGCTTCCGTGTGCACAAGCAATTGTGACTGAACTGAAGTTGTTTTGAATTAATGTTAAAATAAAGATCAGGGAGATGTGTTCGTTCCTTTTCAAAGAAAGACAATGGCTTCCAATCTGCAGTGATAGTAGAGGTTTGCACATTACATTTTTCCCCCCCAAAAAAAACTTGTTTATAAGCCACTTTTGCATGAAAGTTTCACACAAGTTGATCATCATTGTAGTTTCTCATTAATCATTTTGTGTGCAGCTTAATTCTTGGAACATGGAAAGTTGTTGATATGATTTGCCGTCTATTCTCTAATTGTGTTTCCTTCCCGTCTCCTGCTCCCACTGCCTTCCCGAGCTCGACTCTTCTCAACAGGTGTGACTGCATATAAACTTTATAGCCTGCGTTGTACCCACACCTCCATCTCGCTTGCATATCTCTCACCTTTTCATATGCAAAAAGGCCTCTAATATATTTATCAAAGGTGTGAGGTTGTGAACACACAGCCCTGGAAAACATTTGCATAATTATTATGCATGCAATTTATACAGCAAGGTTGAAAAAGTTTTTAGCCTAGGTTGTTGTCAAAGTAGCATAATTTATAGCACAGGTGTTTATGCTTTTTTCCCCTTGCAGTTAAAAACACGTCATGGGAATTTGAAACAATTTTCACTTCCAAGCTAATTATGTCACATTTCAGTTATTATTTTTGAGCATATGAAGAAAATTTAGTAAAGTGTTAATTAATTCAAGACAAATGAACAACAACATACTTTTTTATTTTTTGATTGTATCATTACGTTGATGACTGAAGAGAACAACGTAATCTCCATAAGATTAACAAAAATTGCTGTCGTCTGATTAAAAAAAAAAAAAACGTGTTAGTACAGAAACATTTCTGGATTGTCATTTATGGTTTATAAGTTTTGCTTTGTGTTCAAAAAGACAGTGAATGGATGCAAAGTAATACTGAATTAATTTTTTTTCTGATTTGTCCGGTAGTTTTGTATTAATAGCTGCTTCTGATGTCTCTGTCTGTATTACACACACACACACACACACACACACAGAAAGAAACATCCTCACAGCAGTTTTAGTTTGTGTGTGTGGTGGATGTGGGTAACTTGCGTGCAAAGTTCTCATATTCAAAACTGAATGCATCCACTCTCATTCAAGTATGAAAAGTGCCATTGCTCTTATTTTGGATTACTTGTTAGCCATGGCAACACCATTACTGTCGTATTTTCAATAATTAATCATTCATGTTTTTAATATGACTCCTCCATTCATTCTTTTCCGTAGCACCTTAATGGTTTTGGGCTGTTGCAGATTTGGAGTCTCTCTTGTACCTGTCCGCAGAACATTCCGGGTGTTTATACAGCTGCCGTGTGACTTGCTGTCCTCTCTCAGGCCATAGGACCTGGTCCCAAATATTTCATTTCCCAACTAAAACAACCCCCTCAGACACACACACACACACCCAACACACGTGTGCAAACACACACACGCGCGGTGATGAATGTGTAATCACACTGATTAAGTTGTTATTAGAGGGCAGGAGATCCTCTGTAGGAAATGGGGGTGAGACACACAGATGATTATTTACATCCCTCTATTCTAACCACAGCTGGAATAGAGAGGGGGAGGCATAGAAATATGAATGTACGGCTTGGTGGGGTCTAGGTAAGCTTTCCGTTTTCATTATGCAGTGATGAAAAAGATGAAAAGTATAATTTAATGCAATCACTGTAAAGGTTTTTTTTTTTTTTGTGGTTGTTTTTTTTCAAACTTTTTCTGCATTCTCTTTCCTTAGAGTTAATCTCTTTCCCTCTCTGGTGTCTTTTTTACTCATACTTGTTATTACCAGAAGGTGGTGCTGCTGCATCTTCACTATGAAACTTAAAAAGCTCAGAGAGAACAAGCTTCATACTGCTTCCCGGTACTCACGAGCTCTCTTTCACACACACACACACACACACACACACACACACACACACACACACACACACACACACACACACACTCACTCTCTCTCTCTCTCTCTCTCTCTCTCTCTCTCTCTCTCTCTCCCTCTCTCTCTCTCTCTCTCTCTCTCTCTCTCTCTCTCTCTCTCTCTCTCACTCAAATGGAGTGGTGTACAGTATCCCCTGAGAATGGAAGAGAAAGATATAAAATATATTTATATTTATGGAAAGTCTTTGATTTGTTCCTGACTTGAAGTGTTTGTTGAAATAAGATTTCCTGCTTTTGTTTTGTTGTAAATTAGTACAAATGAGAAGATTGAGGGGGAAAAAAGTGTCATTACCGGCTACGACATTGAACGGTTTTCAGACTTTTGCTCTTCTATTTCTTCTCTCACAAGCTCTTTCTCTCCCTCTCTTCTGTGCTGTGTGTGATGCAGCAGGATTTAGAGTCTTGTTCTGTGACATTGACTCTAGAAAAGAGATAGAAAGAGAAAGGAAAGAGAGCGAGAGAGAAGCAGGAAAAGAGAGAAGAAAATAAATTGTTGTTGGTCTCGGGGAGAGTGAGGGGCAGTCGAGCAGTGATGCGGCGGGAAGCACCGGTATCATGGAGTTCTCAGTATTCAGAGGAGAGAGGTGTGTATTTATGTTTAGTGTCTTTACTGATTGTAGTATGCTAGGGAACTGTACGGTATGAGGCCTACTCAAATCTAAAACACATTTCTCTTTTTTTATTAAATTGATAATGACCTCCTTTATTATTACTGTTGTTATTGTTAATGTTATTTGTAGCATTTTTGTTTTTGTCATATATATATATATTATTATTATTATTATTATTATTATCAACATAGCAGTTCGGCTGTAATCCATCTGGTATCAATAACTGTGTTAATAGCCAGGTAATAGGCTGCATTTATATGTTTTGGGTATGGATGAATGAATTATGTTTTATGGTCATTTATATATATATATATATATATATATATATATATATATATATATATATATGTATGTATGTATATATGTATGTATGGCAGGATTTGTCTTTACAATTTCAGATAGATAGAACAGAGAATTTATAAATGCATATTCTGAAATATTTTGTAAAAGCACACTCAAAGATAAATTGACATGTTGAGATTGTATACCCGTTACCATGACTTTACAAACAGGTGTGAAAAGAAAAATTGAAAAATAAATATATAATGCTAACAACATGTGTGGTGAGGATAATTTAAATCAGCTTTTATTCACATTTATTGTGGAAAAAAATTAGTAAGTAATTGATTAAATTCCACGTGAACGTAATATGTCTCGAAAAATGTAACATTTCAATACTTAATTCACTTCACTGTACAAATGTCTACGTTAAATATAACTGATCAAAATCCTAACTAAATTCAGATCCCGTGCAGCAGCTTTTACCAAATTCGGTGTCAGCGTCACACACCTGTGCGTATGCTGGTGTGTGTTTATGTTTTGTGACAACCTCTCTCTTTGACATTCATCTACATGTTGGCAATGATTTTAGCAGTTTAAATCCGATCTCTCACTCACTGGGTTCAGAAGAGAGTCTCTTCACAGTTTGGCTGTCTTATAATGGTTGATTGTGTGGCAGTTCTGTCACCGCTTTTCTCTTATCTGACAGCTAATGGAGTGTATCTTTGGAGCACTGCAGCTCTATTTTAAAGTTACAATTAGGAGGAAGTTGTCATTACACGCTGCAGTCATTTTCATGAAGTTAATTGGAAGAGATTCTTAAAGTTCTTTTGGCTCTTCTTGCAGCGAAAACGGTGCTCAACAGTCTGTCTAATTTTCCTGTCTTAAACTGTGTGTTCAGGTGTGCTGGAAGTCTTATGGATGATAGGGTACACACACACACACACACACGCATATGTCAGTAGCTTTGTCTAGAATTGGATGTCACAAGCTTCGAGTCATGAGTTTTCTATCTAAATTATCTTATATACTAGATTCCACCGCCATATTAAATCTGGGGGAGCTCTCTTATTGGGGAAGGCTCTGCGCTAATCCAATTGTGCAATTAGAGGAGGAATAGGGGGAGAGGATCTTGGTCTGTACCATTGACCTTTGACCCCAACATGAGCTAATGCCATGTAGAAGATGAGCAACTCCATCGGCGCTCTTACATTGTGACCGTAATGTGTAAAGTATCTTAGTGAAACTGCGATCTGGTCAAATGTAGACCGAAGCTGGTGCCACCATTACGTTTAGAATATAAAGAATAAAGAATTATATGTATATCATACACAATGCATTATAATAATTAAACATTACAATACACTTGATTTTTATCCTGTGTATAACAACTGAATTTATGTGGTTTGACTCATTTTTATTTGAAGAAATTGTCTTTTTTACAGTTTGTTTCAGATCAGATTTTCAGATTTTTTTCCATCACATTTAATTACAACATATTTAAAAGGTACATTTTGTATATTTTTTTTAATGATTAATATTATCCTAACGTCATCAGACTCAAAATGGAAATCAATGACGCAGTTGAGGATTTAGTATATTAACATACACTTAATATAATGTGCATTATTTAGATTGTACTTACTGTAATTATTCCTCAGTTATTAGAACTAATCCAAAACTCTTTATGGCTCGTCCTTCTGTAACCTTTCACAGACAAACAAAGCTGTAGGATTGTAATAATCCTATACAATCCTTTTGCTCACCACAAGATTCTGTGCACCGTAATTGTGTATAAATGTTTTGTGTCTGTCGTAAGATCTTTTCATGTAGTCTATGTTCACACGTAAAATGCCATCATGTTGCCTAAACAAAACTGCATCCCAGCTACTTCTGATCATTTCTAAATCACGTTTTTTTTGCTTACGAGGTTTTAATAGTGTTTTAGTCTAAAAAAAGATTATATTATTGTGGACATTTGGAGTAAACTAATGCGACTTTTTAATGATTTATTTATTTAGTCTTTTCGACCTAATAATTAGCAGAATAATTTAACACAACAATTTATGTGTGTCTGCATGCATTTTCTCATAGAGTAGCCTCCTAAGAAAAGGAATAGGAATTTTTCTGGAACATACATATTAAATCTGTATACTGTATAAGCTACAAAATGGTTTGATATTTCTCTGGGCTAATTTCAGCAGCACGGTCATTTTTATTGGTTACTGAATGCTATGCCTGTTTTAGTATGCTGAAATCCAACATATGCCAACATACAAAGCTGCCACGTTGTGAGGTCAATACAGTAATTGTTTAAGACTACAGTACCATAGAAACTAAACTTTTTAAATATCATGTGTTATTTATTTGAGGGACCAGAATTACTAAAAGTTCAGTGGAGATGCCAAATAAACGCGGACTCCCTTTACTTTCTCTGATTTATTTGTAAAAGGATCCGGTGGGGTCTGGGTTTCACTGTTATAGTCTGGTTTACATTTGGGCTCTTGTTTGTACGTGGCTGGGTCTCAAAGAGCAGACCATCTCCCACCCTGTTTACGACAGAGTATTTACACACATTCTCTCACTGGGCTGCTACAGCGGTTCAGTACCTGACACTGCCAAGTTTTCCCTGCTGAGAGTTCTTTTAGCCCCCAAACAGCATTTGGGTTAATCTATTATTAGTGGGATTCATTTTCCGAATAAAGGCCTAAAATTAGACCTGCTAGTTTAAGAGATTAAGCATTTATTTTTTAATTTCTTGAAAATAAATAACATCTCCTGTGTGTATGTTAAAACAGATTACATTATAACATTTACACCTATTTTATGTAAAATAACAAAAAAGTTATTAAAGTTCAAATTGGACATTATCTAAAATGTTTTGTTTTATACTAACTTTGTGTGTGCCCCATTCGTTTTTCTTTTTAAATACATCAGTCACCCTGAAGTAAAAATATGTTTATCTTCTGTTGTTTTTCAAATGCTAATGTACTACACTCATTATCATTCAGCTTCTGCAGTTCACAAAGAAAATATTACATTAAACCCCCTTCCTCTTCTGACTGCTTTTGTTTCTATCTTTGTTTGTTTTCCCCCCACATTTCTTCCAGCATTTAGCGCCCTGATGCATCTACGCAAACTATTGTAGCGCAAATAGTGTTTACTGGAGGCTAACCATGACATCTGTTATCTCTAATACCCAACAGACCAAACAATACGGTTTCAAATAAGATTATGATCGTCGAATAAGCCTTATCTGTGTAATTCAAAAACTATATATTGACTTAAATATGCTTTGTAGATGTAAGTAGATTAGGTAATCTGGAGTCCCTATCTGCTCTCAGGTCTGTGCTGGTGGGGGGCACTGTTATAATCCTGTGGAATAATCCTATGATTTCCACAAGCTGTTTTGTGTTATTAAATGTTGAGTGTCTGAGTTGATTTAATGTCATATTAATCTCGTTAACCACCATTTGCTGTCTGCCACAAAAGAAACAGACACTTGTCTTTTAATACATGTCTGCATACAAAGTAATTAATGTGGCTATTAATTCAATCATTGTCCTATTTGATGTGAATATTCCAGTCAGAATGGATTATCATATATCAACGCATATGTTAAATTTAAATTGAATAGTGATTAAATGGAGATTAGGTTTATGGGATGTCTTGAAAGTGTCTCAATCAATCTCCCCCCCCCACCGTCTCCAGTTCTACATTAATGTAACTGTACTCTAGTAGTCTGAATTCAATTACAGAGAAATATTTATATTTAATGTTAAACATAAAATATTCACATTAATTTAGTTATCATTATTGCTTTTAATTTTAGTAAAACTAATATTAATAAATAGTATTATGTAATATAAACACTGTTCCTATTATAAATACTATTGTTTTTTTAATGGTTTTCCAATATTAGTAAAACTAACATCATAAATAATATTATATATAACTTAAAATAATAGTAAAACCAATATAAATACTATTCATATTATAAAATATTTTTATTAAATTTTTTTTTTTTTAAATCTAGGTGACTTGATTATCATATTTGTGTTGTCATTTGTGTACTTTATTTGGCAAATTTTCTAACTTTCTACATATGTAACCATTTAAAAACAAATTATTTGCAAAATTGTATCTTCACCTTCTCAGAATCGAGAAGTGAGATGAATTGTATCTTTTGCTGTATTGCATCTGTTTACTGTGATTAAATGCTGACCTTTCTGTCTTTGACTTTGCAGGACATGACAAGAACAAAATCCATCAGGTGGCCCATGGAATTTGCCCTAATTGGTTTTTACAGTCATACCTCGTTTAATATAATTGGACTGTCATATAAGGGTTGTACTGGCTGTTATGCTGGGCTATTTTTACCCTGTTTATTGTAAGTCAATTCAGTTCCTGGAAGATCCCTTTAATGCCCTGACTTGCATGTCCAATATTATTAGGTGCTATGAGTTCAGCTTGTGCAAATCGCTTAATGCATAAGTCGGTAAGAGGCTCTGTGCTGGCAGGTCAGACTGAAGGTACAGCAGATTAATATTTGATCATGCAGGAGGGTTTGTAATCACAGCTGATTGATCCTTCAGCTGAGTGCCCTGGCAATTATCATAATTGTTGCCCACCCTACCGGCTTCTCTCTTTGCGTGGGCTGCAGGTTGAGAGTCTGTGAGACAGGAATTCCTGTACAGTGTGTGTCTGAGTGAATAATGCAGGAGAATTGTGGGAGAGAGGTTGGATGAGGACCATCAGAGGAGAGGTTTCCCTCTCTTGGATGACATTGTGTGTGTGTGTGTGTGTGTCTGCAGGGGCAGTGGGATGTGGTTTGCTTGTGCTAGTGTTTCCGAGGACACACACACACACACGCTGTATTATGCCAGTGTTCAGAGTTAATCCCCACTCAGCCACGCTCCACTCTCACGGTGCGAGACAGCGTGTACCACACAAACACGCAGGAAAAAGACCGAACACTGTCTCTATTAACACAAGACTCTTTTATCAAGAACTTTGGATCAATATTTCTCTCTGGTTTACTTGTTTTTCAAGTGATTTTACTAACTGATGCTGAATTGCCTTATGGTCCATAACCTATAATAATAAAGCTTGTATATTATTTTAGAAATGAGTGTTGAAAGAGTCCAGCCTTTACTGTGTTTGAATTCATCACATCAAGCTGTGCTTGTATCCTGTCTTTATTTTACCAAATATGTCCATTCATTCGTGTAACTTCTGGATTTCACAATGGTGTGAATTCGATTTCTTTCTTTTAAAAGCCTCTTTGTTTAAGTGGAAAAATACCAAACAGTTTTCTAGCTTGTCTGCCTTTGAAGCTGAGGGGTATAAGTGCCACTGAATGTGTGAGGCAGCCAGTGCTGTGCCACACTGTGTGTGGGTACTTCCTGTGCCATGATTTGTGGAGGTACGTTTTTTTTTTCAAAGTGAAGAGGCAGGAAGAGGTTTTCTGTGCCAGTGCACTCCCTGTGAAAGGATCAGCGGAGGAGATGTGACCAGTTCTGAGGTATGAACCGCTCCGTTTGTCCCTGTGTGAGCTTCCTTAGGGCATAATTAATTTAGGTAAAGACGACTGACCGAAGACTGATCAAGTTTTGCCGAAAAAGGTCAATGCCGCACGTGGGTCGTGTACATGCATGACCTTGTAGAGGGACTGTTGTGGTGGCTTGCAAGAATTTGACAAGGCATTTCTGTCGTTTTTATCGTATATATTTTAAAAGTTTTTTTTTCATACAATTTTTTAAAGTTTATATTTTATGTAAAGTTTTTTTTTTTATTCAGCAAGGATGCATTGATCAAATTAGATCAAAAGAGACAGTAAAGACATTTATAATATTACAAACTTCATCTTCATCACTGATAATAAAAAATGTTTCTTCAGCAAATCAGCACATTAGAATGATTTCTGAAGGATCATGTGACTCTGAAGACTGGAGTAATGATGCTGAAAATTCAGCCTTGCCATCACAGGAATAAATCATATTAATATATCATATAATACATATTTTCAATATCATATTAATATATCATAATACATATAAAAAACATTTCATTGTAATACTTCACAATATTTTAAATGGTTTCACAATATTAGTTTTTACTGTGTTTTTGATCAAATAAATGCAGCCTTGGTGAGCATAAGAAACAATATATATATTTTTTTTGCCAAACTGTAAATATTCAACCTCATATAATTTCACTCATGTATAAAACATGTTGGAATTTGGAGACAAATCAGTTGGTACATGTATGCCATTAAAAAGAAGAATAAAACAAGCTTTTCTTCTCAGTCTTGTTTCGAATTCTCATTGTCTTGTCTTCTCTGATGAAGTTATGCTGTGTCGGACCATTTGTCATAAAACATGTCTTTAGGAAAAGTCAGTCTGCGAGCTGCTCTCCCTGAGAGAGAGAGAGTCATCTATCTATACACACACACACACACACACACACACGGGATGCAATTCACACTGGGAGATGGGACACCATTAATCTGCTGTGACTGGGGGAAATTGTGTCTTTGTAATGAGTATTAGGTGTGCATCTACATGAATTAAAGCTAAATGAGTGTCTGATTGATCACCAGTACTAAATGACACAGAGCAGAGCGTCATTATGCTTTAACAGTGACTGTATCATATCGGGATGATTAACACACTCGGCCTGTCTGAAGAACATGTTTATGTAAACAAAAGAGAAGTGTGGCTTGCGGAAGCATTTTTGCCTGCTTTCAAAGGCATTGTAGTGGTGTGTTTTTCAGAATATGTGTTAAATCGTCTTGTGAATCATTTTGTTTATGTGCGTGTGCTGATCTCTGAAACACAGCATGATTAGTAGCACCCCAGATGCTTCCAGCTGTTTATTTAAATTCACTCACAGTATTTATGTTTATATTTATGCTTAGTGTTAAACTAATTGAATTTTACCTAGAAACAATACCTTTAAGTGTGCTAAGGATACTCAATTTTTCTAGTAAAACATTGTTTATGTACGCGACCATTCAAATATTTGGGGTCAGTATGATTTAAAAAATAAAACAAAAATAATAACATACTTTAATTCAGCAAAGGTTTACTAAGTTGATCAAAAGTGACAGTAAATATGTTTTGTTTTGTTACAGATGATTTAAAAAAAATGACTTTTTAATATAAACGCTGCTATTTTAAACTTTCTTTTCAGCAAAGAATCCTGAAAAAATGCATCATGGTTTTCACAAAAAATATGAACTGTTAACTAGTAACTTTTTATATAGATAATAATAATAAATGTTACTTTAACACTGAATCAGAATATTATAATTATTTTTAAAGGATCATGTGACACTGAAGACTAAAGAGAGTGATGGCTACCAAAAATTCAGCTTTCAATCACAAGCAAAAATAACAGTTTTTACTGTATTTTTGATCAAATAAATGCAGTATTGGTAAACATTAGAGACTTCTTCCAGTTTAATTTGTGTTTATTTATTTTTTAGCACTTTTCGCAATACATATTGTTTCAATGTGTAGATGACAGTGTCAATGAAATCTCCTCATGGCAGAAATGTATTTTTTTAAGATCAAATGCAAATCATGAGCATTCATAAACAAACATTAAAACATCTTCCCAACACCAAACTTTTAAGCAGTAGTGTATTTATATTATTATGTTTGTCTGCTGAGTTCCTTCTCTATTAGTTTGTAGCTCTATAGATAAAACACCCAAATCGAAGAGACAAGGAGCTCTGTTCTCTCTGTAGCCACTGGCACGCTAACAGACGAATGTATGTATGCTGTGTGTTTGATGTTTCAGCCAAATTCTCTCAGGTGTTTTTATGTACAATCTGGCATTTATGCGCTCCAATTGTTTTGTCTGCAAGCACCTACAGTATACAGCACACCGGCTTCTGTTACTCCATAAAGTCCAGGCCAGTTGCTGTGTCGGAGGTCTAAAGCTTAACTGGAAACTATGGACACATCAACAGTCTCCGTAACTGTCACAAATCCAATTGCTGAAGATGTATAATTAGCACAAACCTAAAAAATAAAAAAGAAACAAGTTCTTTGTTTAAAGAGATAAGACCCGTGGCAGACACTGTAATTTTCTAAAGCCCATTAGGACACAATTTCACAAGGGCAGACAATTTAGCACATATCAAGATGCGGCTGTGAGGGGTGCAAGGTCGCGTCACCTCGGGTTCCGACATATTTACTGTACCTGGACACATTAATGTTCCACTGTAACCACGGATACCATAATTATTCTGTCATGCTCCCTGTTGGGCTAATTGTTCTAAAAACCGTAATTAACAGGAATCAGGACGTAACTCCTCTTCACATTCCTAAAACTCATTTACGACCCCCCGTTACTTTTTTGCACTTTTTTTTTACACTCATTCTCTCTTACATTTGCCTTCTCCCCTAAAGGCCTCTGCTGCAAGACAGGCTCATAAATTGATTTTGTTCCTTAGATTTCTTCATAATGGAATATTATCATGTGTTGAGAGCAACACATTCAGTTTTGTTAATTTCTCTGGAGCATGCCCGTATCCAAGACTGGTGGATTTCATTTTTATTTATTTATTTGTATTTATTTATTTATTTTCAAAAACGGAATGTAGGCCAACGAATGATTAACATGACAACTTCATTTAAATTACAATTAAAAGTAAATCAGCTGCTGTGAAATACTAAATGAATGCATTTTATGTCAGCATAATAGTTGTAATTTTTATTTTAGTTGTCGATTTTTATTTTTATTAATACATTAGACTAGATGAATGAGATGCTGAACAGTAACAGAGAGGAGAAATTGCTAGTTTCTGTGCCAGACTTGTTGTTCGTGTTGTCTGAGCAACATGCAGTAACGAATCACTTACCGTATTAAAGCCGGGATGCATAAAATAAAAGCAGTGGTCTTGTTCCAGGCCTTCACTCATTTTGTGCTGCTTTTGCTTACTTTAAATTATTCAGTGCTTTGACTTTTTTCTGTCAGCAACTGTGTGTTTCCCATTGACGATATTCTGGCTGTGCTAATCGTTTCCCAGCGTCTGCCGTTTTATGACTGACATAGCAATAAGCAGATTGTCCTGATATTTATGCCTCGTGCGGCTTAGAGAGATAATTAAAGTATATAAATTAATCAAGTGCAATTAATTAGGGGCTTTATGTTGGCAGCGGTACATCCTCGCATGTATAATTTATATTTATTGATTTGTTTGCTTTCATTAGCCTATGAGATAACAGTTGAAATGCATTAGCGAAGAGGGAAATGCAGAATTAGAATGAGTGCGGGCGGCAGGCGAATCGTGTGGTCGCTCAGTAATTGATAGATCAGCGGCCGCTCAATGCTAATATGCTGCAGTGTTAACTGTCATAAGTGCACAGGATCGATGACTGATATTTTCCTCCATATCTGCTGCTTGATTAATGATGTTTTTGAAAGCAGCAACCTGGTTAATGGTAAGTTGATAGGCATGCTAAATTTACTGTTTAATCAGCTTGTGGATTTATAGTGGCAGTGCAGCCATGCAGGGTAGCTGGCCTGAAACCCGATGGTGCTCCAGAAGACTATTTGCACCAGTCAGCAGCCTGGATAAGCATTTAGGGCTCTCCGCTGATTTCTCATTGACCCTACAGCTATCATTCATCAAAAACCTGTTGAGAATGAAAGCAACCAATTTAGAGAGAGACAGAAATTTATTTCGGAAAACCACAGTACATTTCTTTAAGTAAATCATATGAATCGTGTGAAAAAAATAAATATATATATATATATATATATTTTATAATATGTAATATAATATTATATATATATATATATATATATATATATATATATATACCTTTAATGAGCGTTTATTGAACATTATGTACGTTTCATACTGCAAAAGATCACTGATTCTTTGAAATACCTCACCTCACAAAGTTGTGACAAACAGATAAAGTAAAGTATCTTATGTTGCTATTGGCTCCACATTTATTTGACAAATATCCCATGTGTCCGGTCAGAGGTCGTTGTTATGGCAACCTGCAGTAAGACAGATGATGGTGCCTTTGGCCTCATTGTACTAATTGCCCAGGTAGAAGGACTCCTTGCTCCCTCGCTGTATTGATTGTATTTTCTTTTTCTTTTTCGTTCTTTTTTTTAGGGGAGGGATAAATCTTGATCGCGGTGTAAGAGAAGAGCACCTCAAAACCTCAAACAAATTTTAAAAAGTGCTTCCAAAAATCTAAACACACACACACACACAAACCTAGCAATAAATAATAATAACAATAATAATAATTGTCTTTATAAATATGTATTTATTTATTATTATTAGAGGATTGGGTGCAAGGTTTGTGAGGAGCTTTACTTGTGGAATTTATTATTATTATTATTAGTATTATTATTATTATTATTATAAAGCTTCAGAAAACAGCTCTTCAAACCCCCCGAATCTGTATCCAATCATCTAATAATAATAATAATAATAATAATAATAATAATTATTATTATTATTATTATTATTAATTTTATTATATGCACTTGTTTCTTTTGATATTTTTTATTTTTTTCTTTATTTTTTAAATTCTGGTTAAATTAAGCAGTGACATACAATATTGTATTGATGAGTTTACTATTAATAATAGAAATGTATCTGTTTACCCATCAGTAACAGAAACCTTTTAACCTTTTTGCTCTTTGCTATGGATGCAGACACACACACACACACACTGAACACTATCCTGAGAACAGCTGGACCTGTTTGGTGTGTGGTGCTCCTGCGTCTGTCCTGTATCAAAATGTGTGTGTGGGTAGAGAAAGAGAGACCATATTGACAATACGAGCTGGCTGTTTTAAACCCGCTGTGGGCTATTGGGTTTCCCACTATGGACCCCCCGGGACTAACATGGCTTCCACTTTTCTTTACGGCTGTGGAAGTCACCGACTCAAACCAACTGGGGGGTCAAATCAATCTGAGTATTTATGGCCCAGAAATGTGACGCTGTTTCTTAAATGCTGTTGTTCCTTCTTAATTTAGCTTTAAAGGTGCATGTGTGTGTGTGTGTGTGTGTGTGGAGAGAGAGATTCTTATGAGTGTGTATCAGTGTCTCTTCATGCGCGTCTGGCAGAGACAGGAGTAAGATGCTTTATGGCCGCTGCACCAAATTGTCTTTTCCCCGTCTCACCCCTTGTAAACAAAGATGGGTTAATACGTTCTTTTGATGACAGTTTTATGGAAAGCTTTTAGTCCTTGAGTATGTATCATATTTACTGTAAGTATACTTCAACTACAAAGGCATGTCACAGGCTCATAAATCCACTCAGGGGGATTGTTACACACAGCAAGTCATTTATTCATATATATAGTGCGTAAGTATGATTGTTATCTTATTGGCTGTAGACATGAACCCTTTGTGTTCTGCTGTACTCTAACAAAACAAGAGGAGTTGGACAGTGACTAACTCTTCTCGCTACGGGAAGTGATGCAATACTATAACTCCGCAATAACTGGAATATTTTCAGCTGGACAGTATTAGACTAACATTATATGTTTTGTAATTGGAAAACTTTTCTTAGCAAAAGTGAACAAGGCTGTCAAGTTCATTGAGCTTTTTCTCTCTCTCTTTCTTGTCCTGTCTAGTTTTTGTATACACTCTCTGTACCTTTTTTTCTGAGAGTGTATGCTCTTTGGGTTACACTTTATTTTAAGGTGTCCTTGTTTTACATTTAAACACTGAGTAATATTAATTCACTATGTACTTGCTATATTGTTAGGATTAGGGTTTGGCTTAGGGTTACTTGCATGTAATTATACATAATTTATTGTTATTATGATAGTAAATACATGTAACGTGTAACGAGGACCTTAAAATAAAGTTTTACCGATCTTTGTGTGATTGGTTTATTTATAAATAATAGCAAGATTCTTTCAAAAAAATCAAGCATTTGAGGAAGAATGCAGTAAAAGCAAAAAAAAAGGGAAAGCGGGAGAGAATGTGGCAGCTCAGTGTGAGGATGATTTTGAGAGGGCCTTGGAGCTTATTGAAGGAAAGGCAGTCTGACAACTCATCAATGTTCGCTGCCACTGCACTAAACTAATGAAAGTGCAATTTGATCTCGGCCTGAAAAGGCTCAATACCACTCCTGCTATCATTTAAGTCTCAGACTTCATCCAAATCTGTCTCTAGATACCCAGATATCAGAGCAATACATGACTGAATAAACTGTATTCCTTACAAGCGCATTGTGAGTTGGGTTTTGCTTGATGGAAAAATGTATACCTCAGTTGTGTGTTGTTTATGGCATACTTTTTAGTCCAACAAAAAGTCATTTTTGGTTGATTTTAGTCTTGTGCAATGAAAAGGTCTTCTGACACCTAGCACAGTTAGCTAATAGTCAGCTACCTTAAAGATATTTAAAACAAAACAATTTATTTTTTGTGATATATTTGTCAATCTATAAAACAATGATTGGTAATAACAGTGGGCTAATTGCGTGTATGTTTGCTCAATGTACCATCCAATACTGCTTGAACAAAGCACTTGAGTAGTACACTGTTGCTGTAGTATAACAGTGCAGTATACTTGAAGTATATTATATATCTCCAACTGTTTTCTAGCCTTGCACACTCTCTGACATCTTGGTCTTTTGGTTACTGAAAGGTTGCTTCCTTAAGGGGGTGTTCAGACCAAACACCTCCATAATTTGCAACCTGTATATATGTGGAAATACGTTACGCAAGTTATTTTAGTATCATTGAGAATAGGCCTGTCACGATAACAACTTTTTGTTGTGCGATATATTACCCCAGAAATAATTGCGATAAGCGATATTATTGTCATTTTAAATACCATTTTATGCCACCGAATATATAATCATAATGTAACAGCATAATAATGCAAGAAGGCCTACACACTTCCAAATGACAACAAACGTTTAATTCTTAAGAATATTTAGATCATGGAAATTAAATATCAAAATATTAGATACCTTAAAAAGCCTGAATACATAGTAAATAAAACATTTCTAACAAAAAGTGCAAAGTAACAAGTAGAAAAAAAACAAAAAATTAAGGAGATTTTTCCATCTACAGATTTTCCTTTGACCTTCTTTTCTCTGTAAATTAAGGGTGCACACTATTGCTGAAAAACACAATCACTACTCAGCAGTCAGATGTCTGTATGCACAAAGGCACAGATCCCTAAACAAGGCCATATCATTTAAATTTGAACTAGCACCTCATGACTACACTACGTTATGTACAAGAAGATGCAAAAGACACAGGCGCAAGTGGAATGTATAAAACATGGTGACATTACTTTTTAAGTAAATATAATGGGCGATATATTGCGTCACCAAAAATTATTGAGGTCATGTACATATATTGCGCGAGAAGTCGATATGTTGATTATTGCGACAGGCCTAATTGAGAATTTGAGATACTATTGTAGTTTTTAATTCATATTTTAAATCAGTTTTTATTTTTAGATTTTTCATTTTCATTTTTACTTAAAGTTTTAGTAATGTTTTTGTGTTTTTTTTCTTTTATATATTTTTTTATTTTAAATGTCTAGCTATATAGGTTTTTTTTAATACATTTTTATTTCGGATTGTTTGGGTTATTTTAGTACATCAAGTTAAAATAGTTTTAATTTTAGTTTTAGTTAACTATAATAACCCTGACTGGGGAATTATTATTATTATTATTATTTTCTAAATTTAATTTGATATTTAAAGTCATATTTAGAATTAGAGATTTTAATTATATTACTGTTAAAAATGTAGGATCAGTGCAGAAAAGTTTATTGAAGGTTTTTGAAAGACCCCTTTTTTCACTCCTTCCTTATTTTTATGCTGTATTTATTTTTAGAAAGAGTGATATTGTGAAATATAAACATGGGTGAGAAAAGCTCTTTAAAGTGAGTAATGATATTTCATAGTTTGTCTACATACATTAGGCATACTAACATTAATAAATTAGTCACCCACAAATCTGTGCTGTATATTTTAAGATTGCACAGGATGTGATTTTAATAGTGGCATCATACTGCATTTAAAAAAAAACAAGCTGAAATGGGAAATAAATATATTATTTTACATATTGAACTTTTGAAGAGGAGGTGGTGGATTGAATCATGTGTTCACATACAGCCACTGTGAGTGAATTACAGACTGTACATTTATTGAGTGTCAAATTAGAAACCGGGATATTGTGAAATATTATTACAATTTTAAATAACATTTGAATACATTTTAAAATGTAATTTATTCCTGTGATGCAAAGCTGAATTTCCAGCAGTCATTACTCCTGTCTTCTGTGTCACAGGATCCTTCACAAATCATTTTAATATGCTGATTTGGTGCTCAAGAAGCATTTCTCATTATTATTATTATTGTTGAAAACATTTGTTAAGCTTATTTTTTTGTGGAACTGTGAATCATTCTTCCCCCAGGATTATTTTAATGCATATAAAGTAAAAAAAAAAAAAAACCAGACATTTTTAAAATAATATTTGTAACATTGTCTTTACTGTCAGTTTTGATGGCAAATTAATGTGCCCTTCTTAATAAAAATACTAATTCGTTTGAGGGACCCCAAACCTTTGAACAGTGGTGTATTTTTTAGACTTTCATATTCAGTGAATGTTTTCATGCTGTAGGTCTATAATTATAGTTTTCCGAGCTCTTTATAGTGGTGTACATTACTTTTATAGTTTTGTACATCTTTAAAAACTGCCAGAATGAATCACATTTGTTCAGTTTACACTTTAGGATCACTCCATACAGTATATGTGTACAAAAATACAATTTTCCAAGTCTCATAATTTTTCCTGTCAAAGGATTAAATTCCATGTTGGCATTGTCAGTCCAAGGATGCTGAAGTGAATAATGTACACAAGTGCAGTTTTGGCCTTGTCTCTCTGTATATCTGTGCATCACAGATTCATAATCTTGTCTTGTGTTCCTGATGGCATAACACACGCTAGGTTATTCCCACACTGAATCATAAGGACAACAAAGTGTTTCAGTGGAGATGTGTGCAGGCCACCCCGATTGTAGAAAGAGAGGGAGTAAACGAGACAGAGGGTGAACGAGAGACTCTCATAGGCTTTCTGAGAAAATCAGAAGCACATAGTAAAAGAGAGCGAGTGCAATGAGGGGAGACAGAGAGACTAAGGATGACAGATCTGGCCTAAGTCTGGTCCAGGGAAAGGGGTGATGCGTCATCGCCATACTTGAGTTCTGCGAATGAAAACAGCCCCATGCCTGCACTTGAACTCAAGTGTTTCAAGGTTATGCTAACCGAAACATGGTGAAGTAATAACATAAACAGCTTGATAACCAACCATGTGGGAGATTTCAGTCATAACTCATGTGCATAGAGCGCCAAAAAGACAACTTTTTTTTCCACAGGCAAAAGTTTGGAACAAACAATATTTTTGTTTCAAAAGTTAGTTTGACATTCCTTTTGCTGCATGTTCATAAACATAATCTTCCAATATTTGATGTTTAAGAAAACCTCTAAGTTATTATAAGTGAAAGTGTATCTATTTTTTAATGTGTGTGTGT
>NW_015505604.1:840416-840618 GCF_001515645.1 Sinocyclocheilus grahami | reverse complement strand
TAAATTATGTTTATCTGAAAGTGTAACAATGCAAACAGGTTTTCTATAAGGGGTAGGTTTAGGGTTAGGGTATAGAAAATATTGTTTGGTCAGTATAAAAGTAATGGAAGTCTATGGAAAGTCCCCACAATTCACAGAAACAAAAAACGTGTGTGTGTGTGTGTGTGTGTGTGTGTGTGTGTGTGTGTGTGTGTGTGTGTCA
>NW_015505604.1:839607-840097 GCF_001515645.1 Sinocyclocheilus grahami | reverse complement strand
TACTGATTGAGAGAGGAAATACTGCAGTATATTGACTTTGAATGCCCTATTTTACTGTCATGATGAGTGAATATTGTCAAAAAATACCGCACTAAATAGTGACTAAACATGACCCCTTTTAATACATGTTAACCAGGAGTCACTCTCATTTATAATCACTGCATCGTCTGATAAAATCAACATTCATCTACACTAGGGGTGCTCCGATCAGGGTTTTTGAGGCCGATCACCGATCGCCGATCGGAGAAAGCAGTATCTGCCAATACCGATCTTTTAAAGCATTCTTTTTATCATTTATAACTATTTATATTGATACTCCAATCAGGATTTTAGACATTTATTCAGGGCCTGAATAAAGGCCTGAATAAATTCCCCTCTTAGGTGACTCTTGTGAGAGGGGAAGCAGCACGGACTGTGCTTTCACACAGGAGTCCGCTACTGATCTGTGGCTGTTTACCACAAACACAACATTTATCCATTATTTTGATTT
>NW_015505604.1:838340-838848 GCF_001515645.1 Sinocyclocheilus grahami | reverse complement strand
AGCGCGCGAGCGCTGAATGGTTAAACACTGGCAAGAATTAAAAAGTGCAAATTATAAACTTTAGTGACGATGTGACGCTGCTTCGATTGTGCAAGTGACAATTCCTGTGTCAACTGTGCAGTGTACACCGTGCACAGAACAGACTCCGAGAGAGGTGACACTTCTCCGGGAAAGTCAGACCTCGCATTCGCAGGACAGCACTGGCGAAATCTTCTAACTGAACCATAGCTAAGGTTTATCCAAAAAAGATGCTAGGTTTGTCAGTATGAATATTCTAAAAAAGCCGCTAAAAGGGTCTGAAAGTTGCTAAATCTAGTGCTAAAATCGCGCTTGTGTGTGTGTGTGTGTGTGTGTGTGTGTGTGCGAGAGAGAGACGCGCGGGAGCTGATAGCAGGGGGCAGTGGATATTGTGGATGAGTTCTTCTGTGTCATCATGTTCTATTAGTTCTACAGCTTCAGTTTCAGAACTTTCACGCTTAGTAACACATACAGCTGTTCCCTCACCACA
>NW_015505604.1:837498-838216 GCF_001515645.1 Sinocyclocheilus grahami | reverse complement strand
TCAGTCACCTCCCAATCACCGCAACCACCTTCACCTGAGTACTGAGCACCTGCACCTGTCACCAATCAAGCACCTCATTACCAGCCTGCATAAAAGCATAAAAGCAAGACACCCTCACTGTCCGGTCTCGTATACACGTAGAGGACTCAATGACTTTGCTACTGAAGTCCTTTGAACCTTTGAATCATTACTTCTCCTGTGGTCCTCCAAGTGTCTCCTGTATCTCCTAGTTCCCGGATCGCTGAGTTGTGTGCTTCCCCCGTATACCTTCCAGCCTCAATCAAGCCAAAGACTCGGATTACTCCACTCTCCATATCCTTTGCACTCTCTCACGGACCTTTCCCTCACCTGCACTTCCTCCGGACCCGACACCAGTACTCACTGTGACCTAATAAACTGTTTTGTATATATACTAACCTGCTGTGTCAGACCTCTTCCGTAACAATACCGGTATTGTGGTATTTTAAAAATGTATATCATAACAAAAATAAACACCGGTTTTCGGTATGAACCGGTATACCGCCCAGCATGTAATATGTAGTGTTAAAGGAGCAAACATTTCAGCTACTGATGTATGAATATAAATATTAATAAAATCATCTAGGATACCTCAACATAACTTTTTGTTTGTAAAATTTTTGGGGGGGTGTTTTCATCCTAGCAAAGATAAATCAAAGACAAGGTGAGAAGGACAGTGGAACACGTTGTGGATTCAGAT
>NW_015505604.1:819173-836919 GCF_001515645.1 Sinocyclocheilus grahami | reverse complement strand
CACTAAATAGTGACTAAACACGACCCATTTTAATACATGTTAACCAGTGTAGATGCATGTTGATTTTATCAGACGATGCCGCGATTATAAATGAGAGTGACTCCTAAAGAGCAGTTGTTTTGGTTATATTACTTTTTTGTCTCATGCAGCGCACTGCCTGCGAGTAACAAACTAAAAAAAACAACAAGCAAAAAAGTGCATGTGATATTAACAGATGAACTACGCTCATATTTATAATTCCAAACAATCAGTAAGCGACAGGTGCTTGGAAACGCTGTGGTGCGGCCAACTGAAAGCGCTAAGTTACTTCTCTGCCGGTCACTGCACAGAACAGATGCCGAGAGAGGTGACACTTCTCCGGGAAAGTCAGACCTCACGTTCGCGGGACAGCACTGGCGAAATCTTCCAACTGAATCATAGCTAAGGTTTATCCAAAAAAGTCACTAGATTTGTCAGTATGAATATTCTATGGAAAAAAAAATCGCGCTAGTGTGTGTGTGTGTGTGTGTGTGTGTGTGTGCGAGTGAGTGAGGCGCGGGAGCTGATAGCAGGGGGCAGTGGATATTGTGGATGAGTTCTTCTGTGTCATCATGTTCTATTAGTTCTACAGCTTCAGTTTCAGAACTTTCACGCTTAGTAACACATACAGCTGTTCCCTCACCACAGTGCAACAGTGAAAAGGGACCCCTTTCAAACAGTATCGCGTTCCAAACGTTGTTTAAGCGACATACCTGTCACAGATCGGCCAGACTCAGTCACCTCCCAATCACGGCAACCACCTTCACCTGAGTACTGAGCACCTGCACCTGTCACCAATCAAGCACCTCATTACCAGCCTGCATAAAAGCACACACCTCAGACACCCTCACTGTCCGGTCTCGTATACACGTAGAGGACTCAATGACTTTGCTACTGAAGTCCTTTGAATACATCTTGCATTACTTCTCCTGTGGTCCTCCAAGTGTCTCCTGTATCTCCTAGTTCCCGGATCGCTGAGTTGTGTGCTCCCCCCGTATGCCTTCCAGCCTCAATCAAGCCAAAGACTCGGATTACTCCACTCTCCATATCCTTTGCACTCTCTCACGGACCTTTCCCTCACCTGCACTTCCTCCGGACCCGACACCAGTACTCACTGTGACCTAATAAACTGTTTTGTATATATACTAACCTGCTGTGTCAGACCTCTTCCGTAACAATACCGGTATTGTGGTATTTTAAAAATGTATATCATAACAAAAATAAACACCGGTTTTCGGTATGAACCGGTATACCGCCCAGCATGTAATATGTAGTGTTAAAGGAGCAAACATTTCAGCTACTGATGTATGAATATAAATATTAATAAAATCATCTAGGATACCTCAACATAACTTTTTGTTTGTAAAATTTTTGGGGGGGTGTTTTCATCCTAGCAAAGATAAATCAAAGACAAGGTGAGAAGGACAGTGGAACACGTTGTGGATTCAGATTAGATTTTTTGCCAGACCAAACTGTTCATAAGGTTTAGCCCTGTTAATCTCTACATATATATTCTGCTAATTAATCCTGATAATTCCCTTCACCTTCACTGAGCTACCCTGAAGTTAAACTTCTTAATGAATCAGACATGAATCAGGTACCATTACAGCAATGTGCTGTGCATTCTCTGCTTTAAATCCCTGGAGGCAGAGGCCACCAATTCCTCCTCATTTCCCCGGCTGTGCTGGTTAGTGTCAGGTTAGAGATTATTAGTTAGAATTTGTTAGAATTTAATCCTTGGAATTTTAAAACTATTCCATCTATTGAAATAGGGCAGAGATGTGCATTGAGCACAGTGACCGCTTGAGTGTTAGAAAGAATATGAATGGTATATTTCACTACGCTCTTGATGTTGTCAGATTTTCTGCACAGAGAAGGATACAATTATAGATCTTATGTTAAAACTATAAGCTGTTACATCTTAAATGTGTGTATATATATATATATATATATATATATATATATATATTTATTATTATTTTATTTTTTGCTAATGAGACTTGTGCTGGGATGGATGCATTACTTTTTGTTTTTTGTTCATTTAATCAAAAAGTCTTTTAAAAAAGTTTAAAATAATATTTGTAACATTGTCTTTACTGTCAGTTCTGATGGCAAATGAACATGTCCTTCTAAATAAAAGTATTAATTTATTTTTGAGGGAGAAGAAAACTGACCCCTAACTTTTGAACAGCAGTGTATTTTTTTTAAATTGTCATATTCAGGAAATGTTTCATGCTGTAGGTCTATATATTATAGTTTAAAAGTTTTGAAGTTTACCCAGAACACAATTGGATACAGTGGTAACTGTAGTATGTTATATTTATCATATGGGGGCGAAAAAAGCTCTTCTCTTTTGTGAGTAATGATATTTCACTGTTTGTCTTCATAGATTGTTAGTCATACTAACATTATTAAATTAGTCACCCTCAAATCTGTGCAGGATGTGATTTTAATAGTGGCATCAGACTGCATGTAAACAAACAAGCTGAAATGGAAAATAAATATTTAAGTTTACATATTGAACTTCTGAAGAGGATTTTGTAAATAAATCTGTCACTCGTTGTTGTTTTTGGGAGGAGGTGGTGGATTGAATCATGCGTTCACATATAGTCACTGTGAGTGGGTTACAAATTGTACATTTATTGAGTGTTCCACTTATTCCAGCTCTCCTTTTACAATTGGAATAATGTAATAATGAAATGTATTTGGTATCTCAAATCTATCTCTCTCAGTGACCCGCTGGTGCTCATGTGGAGCGGCAGCACACATAGCACACGCATCCCAAGAGACGATCTCAGTTGCTTGCTGTCTTATTAACCAGTCTCCATTCAGGACCCCCATTAACTCAGTCAAGGTCAATCCAGCAAATCTACTGCTCCGCAGATGAGGACCAGGCCAGCACACTGATAACTGACCTGCCCCTTTCCGTCCGGGTCAGCGGTGTTGAGCGGAAAGGTCGTCTGCAGGCTGAAGCCGAAACGCTTAACAAATGAACTTGGCCCGCTGATGTTGGGGGTTCCGCCATCCTCGTTTACGCCGGCCTGTCCTGAGAGATGAGATTGTGTGATGCCGAGATTGTTTCCTCGATTAGGCAGTGGCAGAAATGGAGAGAGAGAGAGAGAGAGAGAGAGAGAGAGAGATCTGGATCTCTCCCTCTGTCCTCACAGAATGTGCTTCATTCTTCCGACCTCTCGGAAAACAATACCCAGCTGTCCCTCTCTACTTTGATCAGCCAAATGAAAGATGCTGGCATTTCTTATGGAGTGGAGATTGCTTATCGATCTATATCAAAATATTCATGTTAATCCGTGGGCAGACCGAGCGTATTTTCAAGCCAGGTTAGCAATCACAGCTAGCCGGTCTGTCTAAGGCAAGGGGGGGTCATGAGTAACCCTAGCAATGAGTGTGTGTGTGTGTGTGACAAGTATGAGATTAAACTGTTTGAAAGGCTAAGGAGGACTTGAGCTCACCTCATTTTGTGCAAAGATTGTTTGTACGCTTGAAAGGACTCATGAGAAAACTGGAGATTCAAAGTATGAAATCCATAGACAGATTCTGCAGTGCTTTGGAAGTATGTATTAAAAAATGTCACGGCAGTAAAAAATATACAATTGAGTCAATTATGCTTACTAAGGCTGAATTTATTTCATCAAAAATGCAGTAAAACAGTAATATTGTGAAGTATTATTGCAATAGAAAAAATAAAAAAGCATTTTATTTCTAATCGGGTTGTATAGCTTTACTAGCAGAATTACAAAATGTCAAATCAGTTATTATTTTCAGTTTGAACCCTTTCCACATTTCCGTGGTTCTCAGAAGTAGAAGTTGCTGTAGTTGGGTAAACGTCAATACTGGTTAATGGAAACTAACAAATTTATATTTTTTGCATTCCCCTTTGCTGCAATAGCAAAAGAAGGAAAAAAATCCCTGATAGCATTTCTGTGACTTCCCAAAATTTGGAGAGAAATATGTCAAATTTGCCATCACTCCCACAGCCGTTGTATTAGAAATATCCTTGCCGCAGTGGTTACATTTTCTGAAATGTAACGCCATGGCAATACGACGTAAGCTATAGTGTCATAATTGTACATGACATTTTTAAAAAGATTTTCTGTTAGATACAACATTAAGTTATAATAACTGTGGAAATGCGTCATCACAGGCAATGAAAAGGATCTATAGTAAACATGAGAGTATGTAGGTCTGTTTTTGCATTAGTATCTGTTTGTCATAAACGTATCAAATGATGTGCAACAAGATTGGCTGTTTTCCATCATCTTGTCCAGCTATTTGCTTCTTAGATTACAGTAGATTATGTATCCTGATTTCCTCTCACGAGCTGGATTATGCCCCGCCCTCGAGCTGTGACGAACAGCTCACTAAATCTGTCTCAATACGTTAATACTGCCATGCAATTATTGCTCTAAAGAAATCTGTGAAGAACCAGCAGTGCCAGAAAGCAAAAGCTAATCCTGCTGAAGGCCAAAGGGTAACAACTAGCGCCATATGGCCACACATGCGGAATGACGAGCGTCCCGCTTTCAGGTCAATCATACAAAAGTATTAGTGTCAGGTGCGGATTAATGCAGTAATGTTCCTTCACCCTCAGACAAAACACTCGCTTCCTGATTCTGGCGCTTTTTCCATGATAGGCCAACAGTTGTACAGCTATGTTTACCACTCATGCTAAATCTTGAGTTCTAAGCCTTCGGACCTGAATGTCGCCGCTAAAACCGATGCTGTTGTTGGTCCACTGCTTTTGTTGAAAAGTGAGCTGAGATTATTTGCGCAATTGTTTATTTAAAGGGCACCATTCCAGTTAAACATGATAAACAATTCACTTAAAGAGCAGTAAAAAATCTCCAAGCTGATGCGTGCAGTAGTGTAATATGCCATATCAGCTAATCAGTACGTACATTTTTATTTCAGCACTGATAAACATATCACTTTTAATGGTCAATTTTATAATTACTATGAGGATTACAAAACATTAACATAAGCATAAATACATTATAGCTTGTATATACATTTTCGAATTATAGTGATGTCTTAAAAGCATACTGCTCTTCCTGCAATGCCTCATTATGCATTGTATTAAATAAAATAAATATTTAAAAAATCTGGATTGTTGCGAAATGTAATGTGTATGCGCAATGGTGCAACAGTTTAGTATTTTTTCTATTTAAGGCGTCTAAGAATGTGATATACAGTAAGAGACTACTACTGTATGTATTATAACATTATGCAGTACTGTATGTATTATAACATGCTGAACTCTTATACAATAAGATATGTATAAACAAACTTTTGTTAAGGAGGTCTTTTCTATATACTGTACAATAAAGATATAGAATAATGCATAGGTATTGTACAGGCAAGTTGTTTCCTGATGTTAATACGGGGGCGGAAGCAAGTGGCATACAGATGGGCATATACTCAAGATATTAGGTGTCAACAGCATGTTTCTTCGTTACCGTATGTGCTCGAGTGTACTTGTGTGAATGTGAATGTGCATGTGTGTTAAGGGTTTGCTGTAAAGGTGAGAGCAAGTCTCAGGAGTGATTGTGTGTGATAACAGATGGATATGCTTTTGCATATATGTAAATAACACCATGAGCTATTAACATACATCTGTACAGATGGTGAAACATAATAAAGAATAAAACATAAGGCTTTTTCAAACTTGAAAACTATGAATTCTATTATATGTGTGTATTTAGTTTAAATAGAGTTGTTCACCATAATTAATCATAAAAAATGGATGATTGGAAACAGAAGTACTCATTCGATTAAAAATTTGGGGTCTGTATGTGTTTTTGACAGGAGTCAAAATGTATTTGATCAAAAATGCAGTAAAGCAGTGATATTGTGAATAGTGTGTTTATTGCAATAAAAAATAAAAACGCATTTATTTCTACGATGGCAAAGCTGAATCAGTAGCCATTACTCTAGTCTTCAGTGTCACATAATCCTTCAGAAATCATTCCAATATGGTGATTTGATGCTCAAGAAACATTACTGTTAATTATAGCAATGTTTTTATCTATTATCACTATTAATGCTGGAAACAGTTGTGCTGCTTATTATTTTTGTAGATTTTTATAATGCATTTTTCCGTATTCTTTAATAAAACAGCATTTATCTGAAATAGATATCTTTTGTAATATTATAAATGCCTTTACTGTCACTTTGTATCAATATAAATCATTCTCGCTTAATAAAATGATGCATTTTATACAAAAAAATCACCAAAACATCGCTGTTTTTTTGGATCACTTATTGTCTTGTTTGTGGGATAAGTATGCTACCTTGTAGTATTTTGTTGTTTGGGTGTGTGTGTGTGTGTGTGTGTGTGTGTGTGTGTGTGTGTGTGTGTGTGTGTGTGAGGATTGCGTGCCAGTGTAAATGAATGCGTCTCTTGGTGCATGTGGTATCGCTCCAAAAGCAACGGATGTGAGGAAGAGAGAAGGAGGGAGAGACTGTACGACAGCTGAGGCTTTTCAGGAACCTAGAGCTCACTCTTAACATGTGTCTCTAATGATAACTAAATTATGTGTGCACATCCAGGTGTGTATCACATATGCATGTGTTTTAATTCTGTTGACGTTCAGTCTTTACATACAGTACAACGCAAAGTTACTCTTCCACGCCGTCCTCATGTGATATGTTCAATTGCCCTTATGTACCACACAAGCTGCACACGGACCTCCTGTGTTTAGCCCCCACTTATCTGCTCAGATACCCCCCTACGCACATCTTAAACAGTGTTGCATACAACTCATCCTCATGTCTCACACACTCTACACTCCAACAGTGCTAAATAAACAACCTCAAATAGTCACTAATGTAGTGAAATGAAGACTTTCTAGGATATTTTCACAACAAAATAGATAAAATATTACATAAAAGAAAATGTCATTAGACACTGGCTTGGAATAAATGATTTTGATTCAGTTTGGCATTGTATTTCCTGTGTAGCCTCATTAGATATTCAGATTGGAGGTTTGCCAAAAGCTGGCACTGAGCTTTCATGTAAATGAATGTTTAACAACCTGTTCCAGAAAAAGCTTTGAGATGAAGAAAGATACCTCTAGGAAGTGTTGTTCATTAAATGTGTAACTTTTCTGCCACGCACTACTACAAATTCTACAGAGATTGTGAGAAAAGGATACTTTCCTGGTCTCTTTCTTTCTTTCTTTCTTTCTCTCTCTCTTTCTTCTCTGACAACATTTGAAGTGAAAATTGGCAGAGTTTTTTTTACACATTTCCGTGTCTTTTCGCCATTTCCTAAGAATTTCCAGAGTATTGTGATGCCTGCCTCCCAGCTATGCTGCATATGTTAAGAGTTAACCACAAAATACCAAATGCAAGGAAATATACGGCTAAATGGCTCGGACACAACAAGCTGTTTGATGTTTTCTAACCAAAATGCCATCTTAAAATTTGATAATACTCTATAATATGCATTATTATGCATACTGTGAGCCTATACTTAAAATGAACAGCCTAGAAAATAATTACAAATATGTTGTGGCTAATATGTATTTATTTATGCTGTTTAAGAAAGTCGCAACCTGTCCTTTTTTCCCTTTTCCTTAAGCTTAGTTAAGGAGTATTTGTCTGTGCACTCGCTGAGTCTGTAGCACCTCTGTACCTCAACAGGTACAGTATATACTCTCACACACACACACAAAACAAACATTATTTTGCTGATTTATGCATGATTTTGCTGAACCTTTAAATGATGCAAACCTCTTCAAATATCATGATAAATTGTTCCACTGTATTTGTGAGGATATTTAAAAAATAATGTAATTAGAAATGAGAAATTTCAGAATCTATTTTATTTACCGTTATGTGTAGGGCACCATAATTTATCTTGGTCACGTTTGATGCAGCATGCAACATACAATGTAAATATACACTATAGTATACTGTACTAATTACAATACAAAACAAACAACCAATATACCTTACACTATGCTATGTATAATTGAAAGAAGAGGACAGAATAGAAGAAAATAAATAGAATGGGTGAGTGTCTACAACTGACCTGAGACCTGTATGATACACACACACATTATAAATACTTATTTATTTATGCTGTTTAAGAAAGTCGCAACCTGTCCTTTTTTCCCTTTTCCTTAAGCTTAGTTAAGGAGTATTTGTCTGTGCACTCGCTGAGTCTGTAGCACCTCTGTACCTCAACAGGTACAGTATATACTCACACACACACACACACACAAAACAAACATTATTTTGCTGATTTATGCATGATTTTGCTGAACCTTTAAATGATGCAAACCTCTTCAAATATCATGATAAATTGTTCCACTGTATTTGTGAGGATATTTAAAAAATAATGTAATTAGAAATGAGAAATTTCAGAATCTATTTTATTTACCGTTATGTGTAGGGCACCATAATTTATCTTGGTCACGTTTGATGCAGCATGCAACATACAATGTAAATATACACTATAGTATACTGTACTAATTACAATACAAAACAAACAACCAATATACCTTACACTATGCTATGTATAATTGAAAGAAGAGGACAGAATAGAAGAAAATAAATAGAATGGGTGAGTGTCTACAACTGACCTGAGACCTGTATGATACACACACACATTATAAATACTACAGATTATTCTGACAATGTCACCATGATGTTCCTTTCTAAAGGCATTGATTAAACCCTGACATTCAAATCTTTACCAGACCTGCATTTATTGTACACTGTGTGTGTGTGCGTGTGTATGTGTGTGTGTGTGTACTGAGAGAGAGAGTGCTGGCCTCACGCCTCAGAATATGGCTGCCTTTGATATCCAGCAGTTCCGTTTTCAGACCTTATCTGCCTCTATGAAGAATTATATCAGCGTATGAATCTCAAACTTTAATCATGTTAACCTGCGATAGGACCTTCATTGCATAATGAGTTTATGGGGTTTGTAATAGACCTTGGAGGATTTCTTTCTCCTCTTCCTCTCCACTACAACGCCTCTCAGGCTTACTTAAATTTTGTTTATTACATGCAGGAGACTAAACTTGCAAATCTGCTTTACCTCTACGTTTCTTAATATTAATACAGATCCATAACGGAGTTGATTAATTTGACTGATCTTAATTTATAGTGTGTGCATATGTATATATTCATTAGTAAAATTAAAACTGAAAAATGTTGTGTACAGTTCAGTGTTCTGTATTGTGGGTAGTGTGTAGTGCAGATAGTGTTTGTTGTGGTGTTTATATTACTGTGTTTTTATGGTGCAGGTTGTTGTGCGATCAGTGCAGTAGTGCATGCTTTTTATTAAACATTTTTAATGTGCCATGGCTCATGGCTGGCAGCATTTCCCGGCTCAGTATGGCTGGCTGGCTTGTGTGTGCGCCATCCATTTGATGCCAGACCTCCTCATTTCCTATCAGTGGTTATTAAAGGTGTTTCCGCTGTGTGCGAGTTTGTGTTTGTGTGGCTAAGTGTGTATATGTGTGTTTGGCACTAGTGTAGTGATATTGGTAATACTTGAGAAAGGAAACCAAAGCAATATGCATAACTTGGACCAAACCGAAAATTGAATTGAATAAAAGTTTACAGTTCATTTGATAACCTTGAGAGGGGAAAAATTGTCAAAAAAAGGACTGTTTTGATTTGAAATGTCATGCTCTTTTGGGACAAGCCTTTATGCTAATGTATATGTTTAGACTAAATTAAACAACAAAGACTAAACTTTGTTGTGATGTATTTCATTTTTTTTTTGTTTTGTTTGAACTGAAGTACATTTAAGGCCTACCTTGTAGATTGTTGAAATTTTTATTTTCAGGAATAACAGAACTTTTTTTCTTTCAGGGCGTCTTTCAGTTTCTTGGATATGTCTAGCTGAAGTGCAACCCTGTACATGTATTCTAGCTATTATGGGGGCATTTAAGGTGGCCTGGACAAGTATAAGGTGAAACCAGTTCTAAGTAATCTTCTAATACAGTAAACGCCTTAAGAGTCATTTTAATATGTTTGTGTCACAATTAAGCAGAGGCAGATTGCGCTAGTCTTATAGATCAACACTAAGGCATATTGTCATTAGATTAATGCTCACTCTCTGCACAGCGGACCTGCTTCTCCTCCCCAGTGCCTCTCTCACTGTGAAATATGTTTAATAAGTGCATAATTATGACATCTGTTAGCCTCATTGTACCTTTCAGTGGCAAGTGAATCACAGGAATAACAGGTTTAAGTACGTGTTAACACTATGATAGCATGTTTAATTGAAATATGACTGGGGAGCAATGAAGATTAAATTAACCCTGAAGATAATCGCCTCACACGAAGATAATTGAGTCGCAATCATCCTCGCTGTGCAATGAAGAATAGCAAATGGAGAACAAAAGAGAGAGAGAGAGAGAGAGAGAGGCGGTAGCTGTGGGCCATAAATAATCAGGGATTTCTCCATCTGAAATAAACCTGTTTCTTGCTGATAGCAGAACGATAATTTCAGTCGTCAGATTAAAGTGTGATTAATCAAAGCGCTAATCCTGCATTTGAGTGGGAATGAGAATGGCATATGTCTGTTTTATGTAATTATGGTGTGCTGAGAACATCAAGGGCTTTTTGAGATCTCCTCATCATCTTTGCGTTTGAAGATGAGTTATCCGATTGGAAAGGCTAGCAAAATGTTTTCATCTCACTCTCCCGGTGTCTGTCCGCTCAAAATAGCGCAAGAGGGCCTGTGTTTTCGTGTAGCATATGGTCCCAACACAAGTGGCTGTGTTGGTTGAAAAGAGATTTGAGAGGCACTACAGCATAGCCAATCCTATCCCAGACATTCTTGTCTGCATCTGAAATGAAAATTATCTCATTGTCTCAATATCATCATTAGTGCAAAATATCTGCTGAGCTTTTAGCATGCGAGTTCCTTTTACTTACCGCAATCCATAATCTTATATCAGTCATCCAGCCTCTTTATAACCACTGTGTTAATATTTCTGGGCAGATTCAAGACATCAGACAAGCAATTTTAAACAAGCAAATAGTAGATGATAAATAATTCGTTTTTTGGGCTTTTTAGTTTAATTCCCATTTAGGAGATGTACCAGATATGTCAGTTTGTATATTACAGTGCAAATGGCTATCAAGAGCTTGAGTGTTTCTATATTTCCGCTCCAAACTAAAATTTTTGTTAAAAATTAGTTTAGTTAAAAATTCTTAGTGTACCAATTCTGGCAAGACATGTATTTGCATTTTACTTTTTTGTAGTAAAGTTTAATTTGTTAACATTGTAGTTATATTAAACTAATGATTTTTACAGCTTTTAATTTAGGTACATTTTTAAATGCACAATTGTTCATTGCTAATCAATTTTTGATCATTGTACTGTACAAGGGATATTCATTGAAGGGATGAATTTGACCTAAAAATGAAAATTCTGTCATCATTTACTCACCCTCAAGTTGTTCCAAACCCAAAAGTCCCATCTTCAAATCACAAATGAATAAATCTGTTCTTCATACAGTATAAAGCAATTATATGTCTTAAGAAGATCTGTATTAAAGCACTCGATTTCTAGGTGTTTATTTTCTCTTTATGAACATTTTGAAGCATCAAAGTTTGGTAAATGGACAATCTCTCAGGTGTCATTAAAAATATCCTCATGTTTCGAAAATTAAAGAAATTCTTATGGGTTTGGAACAATCTAAGGTTGAGTAAATGACAACAGAATTTTCATTTTGGGTGAACTTTAATGTTAATTCATACAACATGAAATTTATAAAAATATATATTAATGTATTAATTTTTTTTTCTGATTTTTGTATTATAGGCCTATATCATTAGTTCATGATACTAATACATTAACTAACGTAAAACAAACCGATCTTTAATTTAAACTGAAATTGACAATGAATTGTCAATCATTATCTTACACCCCTGACAACATGACACATCTCTTGCAAGCATTATCGTTTTGAGTGAACAAATTAGGCAGATTGCTTAAGATATATAAATAAGCTGGGGGCAGAAAAAAATCATTCTTAAAGGGTCAAAGGTCATACTTGATGGGCTAACACACAGCTCTGAATGAGTTAAAGGGCCCACACACATACAGCAGTTCTGAATATTATCAGTGTATTGTCAAGAGGCTGTTTCATATATCTGGGAGCGAGCTAAAACAGTGGCAGCAGTAAGCCGGCTCATCTTTTACTATTCAGCGGGTTACATTTTCACGGCCTGTCTCTCTGCCTCATGCATTAATTAGCAATATTGATTGTCTGGACCTTTCTCTGGAGATTAAAATCATAAACACTCTCAGGACCAAGGACACCACCTGAGTGTCAAAACTCATAATCCCTGAGAGTCTGATAAGGCCTTACAGATATGCATGCGCGTCACATATAGCCATAGACCGAATACGAGCAGCACACGCGGAGTAGGAAATGAGGACCGGGCACAGACTCTCTCTCACACACACACACGCACAAATGGAAAAGAGGGGAGTTATCAGTGGATCGACTGCCTGCTATTGATGTGAATGTCATTATCTGAAGATTGGCTCTGAATTAGAAGAATGGCCACTCCAAGCCCATGTCCTCTGGGCTGAGCTGCATGTGGAAGATATTAGAGTGCTGTCATTAAGCCAGGCTGACCAGGTCAAGACTGTTTCTCTGTACACTCAACATACTCTAATTGACTCAGTGGCTAGATTGCTTAAAAAATGTCTTCTTATGAGATATATCAATAAATAATCATGTTTAGAATGTATGCATAAATTATGCTAATTAACAAATTATATGAAGTATTAAATATACAATACAGCTGAAAAGTTGATATTTTTATTCAATGAGGATACATTAAAGTGACCATAAAGATGTTGCAAAAGAGTTCTATTTCAAATAAATGCTGTTCTTTTGAACTTTCTATTTATCAAGGAATCCTGAAAAAAGTATTATGGTTTCCATAAAAATATATGAAGCAGCACAACTTTTTTCAGCATTCAAGGTTTCTTGAGCTCTGAATCAGTATACTCAAGACTTGAATAATGGTTGCTGAATATTATTCAGCTTTGCCATTTTTAAAAGCATTTGAATAGAAAACAGTTATTTAAATATTTCATAATATTTCTAAGAAATGCAGCCTTGGTGAGCACAAGAGACCCGAAACCTTTAAAAGGCAGTGTATGTATCAAATTATAATCATTTTAAATACCAGATTTTATTAATAAAACCCTAAATTATGTCCATTTAATATACGATATATTCATAAATAAATAAATTATAGTAATGAAATACTAATTAGCAACTATTAAAAGCAGGATTAGATTTTTTGCATGTACGAGGTTGTAAAACACAGTTAAAATATTTTATACGTGTTTCTACATTTTCAATATGGTATTTGTCCATTTCTTCTTGTAGAAAAAGACATGAAACACATCAGTGTGTGTTGCATTTCCTGAGAGACAGAAAGCTGTCAGAAAGTTGCGCCCTAATCCCTCATCTAAGACGGTGCACAGAGTCATAAAACCAGTCCAAACATTCCCATGTCACCATGGCACCCTGGCATACACACTTCTGTGCGCTTTTTTGAAGTCGCTCCCTCGGGGGGGATTCACTTCTCTGCCTGGAAGTGTCCGCCAAGAAGCTGCAAGGACCAGCCCTGTTCCCAGGAGCGAGGCCTGTAAGGCAGTACAGACACGGCCACACTCTCCCCTTGAAGGCTGGGAACCAGAAAGATAGCGGCAAATCAGTGTTTGTTCAGCCTCTCCGCAAATATCCCGTGTGCAGATTAGTAGGGGGTTCAGGAAATAGCGCCGCGTCCACGCTCTGAGCATAGCACGGTGGCTGTCCATGACTCTCCAGAGTGCTTGCGCTAAACATGCTAATAAATTTAACATGTCCGGCTTTGTTTTGGTTTCATTAGAGCTAATCTCCAGCGCAGAACAGAGAGTGTGTTTACTCTACAGGCACTGACGAATGGCTATAGCCGGCTCTCTCTTCTCTTTGAATTTCCATAACTATAACGAATGAAAGAGCCGCATTGTTGGAGGCAGAAACCATGCGTGAATTAACAAACATAAAAGTTATCATTTACAGCTGGCCAGATAGGCAGTCACAAAAGCTACTGTGACCTGAGTGACATTTACAGGAAGAGGTGCATTCTCTTGTTTTTCTGGCTTTCTGTTATCTCATGTATGTTGTTATATGTCAGTCATTTGTGTGAGATGCTAGCACAGAGTACTTTGTTCTTCATTTTCATCTGACAGGAAACTACTTGAAGCTGAACTTGCATGTATGTAGGTGAAATGCAAAGAAGACTCTGTTGTTCATCATTTTGTCTTTAAAAATTGTGATATGGTTGTGCATGTGTGTGTGTAACTTAAACTTTAGGCACACTCAAGTCAGCTGTGTGACTCCAGGTCAGTATTTCTGACCTCTAGGCTGTAAATACTGGTAATACTGCAGTGCGCTGTGTATCTGTGTATTGAAGGGTCTGTCGGTTGTGAGTGATTTGTATGTAAAAGGTGTATCTGCGTGTCTCCTGGTCAGGCTGCTGGTTCTTGAAATGCAACTGACAAACTGCATTTCAAGCCATTTTACCATGTGATTTTTTTTTAGTTACTACAATAGTAATTTTCCTACTATTTTGTAGTCTATATTTTTTATTAATAATTATGTGGCCTTGCGTTTGTGTGTATTGTGAAAACAAATGTCTCATAGTTGTGGTCCGTGACATACAATAAGAGAGAAATACTGGTACTTTGATCTCATTGAAAAATTTGAAGTGGGGCAAATTTCTTTGAAGAATTTGAGAGAGCATTAGCAAAGAGAAACCACCATTCACAAAAATTATCAATGATTTTTTTTCTGCCAAAATCTCACAAAGTTTGGAGAATGACAAAGTGGGAGCGACACTTATTTCCAGTATTGCCTGGGTAGTTGGAATGTGAAATAATAATGCCTTAGTTTTTCTAGTCTAATAAAATATATTTCAGAAAAATATATAGATTTTTTCTCTGTCAATAATTATATATTTTACTTTATTTAGTTTTATTTTTCTCTGACTGATTTATCAAAAATAAATATCGATATTTTAAGAGTCTGTGAAGACACTAAATTGTATACTGCATTATTATTATTATTATTATTATTACTGTTAATAATAATAAGAAGAAGATGAAGAATCATTTTTTACTCGTTTTGTATAAACAACACTCTACACAGGACAGTTGGTTTGGAAAATGGATGGACAGATGTATAAATAACTGATCTATAATAATGTTGTTCCTCTTTGATTTGACACAATTTGCTTTTACTGTGTCACTGGAATATTTGTTTTTCTTTCTTGTTTGAAAAGTCATTTTCCTGTGTATGTAATAGACACCTACTCCTCATTTCCGTTAATAACCGACATCCTGGAATATATATCCCCATATTTGTTTATCACATACTGTTAAAATAATGTAATTTCTGGTTACAGTTTCTTTTTTTTTTTTCTTTTTTTCCTCAATTTTGAAAAACACAATTAAATCAATAAATAAACAAATCAATAACTGCTTAAGAAATATTTCAGTCCGCAACAGATCATTTAATATTCACAAAATGAACACCTCCTGTTTGAATGGTCAATGTTATGTTAGGGTCACAGAGGGTCTTGTTTGATTGGCTGGGGTCAAAAAGAACCTTTCTTGATTGGCTGAAGTGGCGGGTCATACTGTGCCACGTGGCCTTTGTGCTAACTTTTAAAAATGTTCAGGAAGTTAGCTTCACCCTTTACAGCCTGGGACATTTCCTACTGCTGGAGTTAAGCACTCTGGACAGGAAGCTATTCACTCCAGCTGTAAGATCTTCTTAATGAGTGTCTAACTGGAACCAGACTGGCAGAGAGCGAGCAAGAGAGAGAAAACGAGAGCAAGATTTGGGTCTGAAACCCTCTCCATCGTTACTCTCTCTTTTTCGGGAGTCTTTTTGACATGGGAGCAATAAAATTTACAATGAGCCCTCTTTTTTCAGTCGGATACATGGCAAAGTGTGGTCAAGAGAAAGAAAAAAAGAAGGGATGAAAGCAGCTTGCAGATCTTGCCTAGGCGGCACTGTGTAGTGTTTGTGTTTAAACAGAAGAAAGGTTAAGAGGGGAGCGCAGGCAAGAAAGTCAAGTGGCCCCAGAGGAATCTGATTTGTTAGTTTTCTTTTTCATAGCTGCACCCTATACATGAGATCAATTGGATCGTGTTTCTTTGTAGCTCTGTATATACGCAAGAACATTTATAGAGAGTTAAATCAGTCAAAATTCTCCAAAGTAGTGTCTAACAAAGAGCTCTTATGGTTTCTGATAATGACAGACTGGAGTATTGACAGGCTGTGACAGACACTGTGCATTTCTCATTAGTGTTCGTGTTGCAGCAGAAACACTGTGGAGAACTGAAATATCTTGTTGTAGATACTAAAACAGTGATAAATGTAAAAATAAATGGAGTCTGTTTATATTAAATCGTGGTTTAAAGTATGACCAGAGAGATCAAAGTAGTGAAGAAAACACGGTGCATTTGAGTGAGCGTGTGTGTGGAGTTTGTCACCCCCAGCAGACTCGATCGGGGCAAAAATCTGGCCACTTTTTTTCCTAATATGCCACCCTGTCTGTCCGTCTGGTTGAGGTGACACACTTCAGTACTTTAGTTTCACGGCATTTGGTCCCAACCTCTTTCTCTCACTCTCCTTCTCTCTCTCTTCAAGGATTTAAACAAACCCAGTCAGAACTAATTAGTGAGGAGTGAGAACAGCACAGGGAGAACTGGCTCATGCTAACTTTGTTCAGCTGCTTCCCACTGTGAGGAGGCCTCCTTTAAATGATTCGCTCAATAACCCTCAGAAACCCCCGCCCGGTGTGGAGGGCCGTCAGATGGGGCAGGTAAGTGAGGCCTGAGCTGACCGCTGTTGCCGCAGGAAGTAGCGTTATCAAAGCACGACGTGTGCATGTGTGTGCACTTTTATCGTGGTTCACTGATAGAAACATTTGCAATCAAGGCCATTTCACAGTAGACACTAGGGCTGTGCGATATTGAAGAAAAATGCGATATGCGATAACTCATTAAATAATGCGATATTCGATATGCGATACGATAATGCTTAAAGTGCCACATGCTCAGATGAAACAGTTTTACTCAGCTGTTGCTGAGTCAGTTCTGTGAACTTCTATAACTATCTTGTGTCATATATATATATGGTTATTTGCATATATGTATGTATCAAGAGCTCCTGTAAAAACACAACAAATTCCTTGTGTTTGCGCACACGTAAGTGGTGAATAAAGCTCATTCTGATTCTGATTCTGATTCTAATATAACTAGAATACATGTTTCGCTTTTTGTGAGAAGAAAGCACCCCTACAACAACTTCTGAAAGTGAACGGTAGTGTTTTACTCTAGCATTACATAAAAAAGTAATTTGAACAATATATGGTTAGAGTCGGACTCGTAACCCAAAGGTTGCAGGGTTCGAGTCTCATACCGGCAGGGATTGTAGGTGGGGGGAGTGAATGTACAGCGCTCTCTCCCACCTTCAATACCACGACTGAGGTGTCCTTGAGCAACCCCCAACTGCTCCCCGGGTGCCGCATTAAAAAAAATGGCTGCCCACTGCTCCGGGTTTGTGTGTGTTCACTGCTGTGTATGTGCACTTTGAATGGGATAAATGCAAAGCACTAATTCCGAGTATGGGTCACCATACTTGGCCACATGTCACGTCAC
>NW_015505604.1:776360-799918 GCF_001515645.1 Sinocyclocheilus grahami | reverse complement strand
ATATTGAAGAAAAATGCGATATGCGATAACTCATTAAATAATGCGATATTCGATATGCGATACGATAATGCTTAAAGTGCCACATGCTCAGATGAAACAGTTTTACTCAGCTGTTGCTGAGTCAGTTCTGTGAACTTCTATAACTATCTTGTGTCATATATATATATGGTTATTTGCATATATGTATGTATCAAGAGCTCCTGTAAAAACACAACAAATTCCTTGTGGTGAATAAAGCTCATTCTGATTCTGATTCTGATTCTAATATAACTAGAATACATGTTTCACTTTTTGTGAGAAGAAAGCACCCCTACAACAACTTCTGAAAGTGAACGGTAGTGTTTTACTCTAGCATTACATAAAAAAGTAATTTGAACAATATTGTAATCATTTTAACATGAGTTTAGGAACTGAATAATAAAAAGGAAAAATACAACACTGCTTAGTATTTACTCTATGAATTCAATATGCACTGATTCTTATTTAAGCTACAAAAGTTATTTAGGTAAGAGCAGTGAGTGATTTTCTCTTTGTCTTTTGTTCATGGCCCCAAATATTGCAAGCCGTAGCGATATGCATATTGCGATATGTACATTTGCGATATTTCGATAATGATATATTTCACAGCCCTAGTAGACACAATCCAAAAGTATTATGCATACCCCCCCCCCCCCGAATCTACTAGAATCATTATAGTGCATGCAAGAATTAAACTTTTTTCCCCTTTTTGTCTATGTACAGATCAAATTATTATTATTATTTTCAATAGACGTAATACTTTTATTCAACAAGAATGCATTCAATTGCACAAAAGTGACAGCAAGAGGAATATATAATGGGAAAAAAACATTTAGATTTCAAATAAATTCTGGTCTTTTTAACTTTATTCATCAAATAATCAGCAGCAGAATCATTTTAAACATTTATAATGATAAAGAAATGTTTCTTGAGCAGCAAATGATTAGTATCATTCGATTTCTGAAGGCTCATGTGACACTGAAGTCTCTAGTAATGATGCTGAAAATTCAGCTTTCATCACATAGTTACATTGTTTTTCATATTTTTATTGTATTTTTGTTCAAGTAAATGCTTCATAAAAAGTATATATATATATATATATATATATATTCAGGATTGTGTGTGTGTGTATTTACATATGCTAAGATACACTTCAAGCTATGTGAAACAGGGCCAAAGAAAAAGCTATAGTATGATAAAGAAAAAAGACTGACTGAATGAATGAATAAATGATGTTAAGTATGTGTGTGTGTGTGTGTGTGTGTGTTTGAGCATGAGTTCTCGATGTGAAACTCTTTGATGTAGTGTGTGTATTGTCTTGGCCAGTCTGCTACTGCAAGGCTTCCAGCAGATGGGCCCTTTGTAAATGGAAAATAAAAATCCAATAAAAATGGTAATTATATAAAATGCATCACATTGCTGACAGGCCCTACAGAGGGGTCCTGTAGTTTGGAGTTAGTCCAAAGATTGACAAATACGTCTCTCTCGCTCTCTCTCTCAACACAAGTCATAACACAGTGAGAGACGTTAAGAGAATGCAGAACAAATTATTGCACCACCCCCCTTGGCTACTTTGGCTCGTTGTCTTAGAGACTCATTGAAAAACAAAATGGAAAAATAAAAAAAACTTTGCCTCAGCTTTGACATGCAGCACTTGTTACTGAAATACTACAGCAGGATTAATATGCCATAACTAATTGCTCTGGGGAACACGCAAGTCTGAGCCAGAACAGACATACAAGAGAAAATCACTGATACTTGACACTTTACACTAACTCGCAGACACTGACGTATACACATGCAAACAAATGAAAGAGCGCTCGACTGTGATGGGCAGTTAATGATTCATAGGGGGATTGGGGAAATATCAAAGACTTCACACGCCACGTCCCTCCTCTTTCCTTTATCTCAAGCATGTTCTCTGATCTTCTGTCTTTAATAATGTCTCAGACTTCAGTTGGCAGTTTTAAAGGGGTGATTTACATGCTTTACGTGGTCATGGGTGCTGTGACAACCTTACAAAGATGACAAACTATAAATACAAGCCAGTGACCCGACGCTATGATGTGCCACTCTCAGATGCAGAGGTAGAGATACATTCTAATTTGCTCTTTGAGAAAAGCGGCAAAATAAAAGACAAAGAGAGAGAGGTTGTTCCTGAGTGCCAGCCGTTCAAACGAGACCGTTGGAAGTTCGTTGTGTCATCCTAAACCAACGCCGTTTATCACCCGCTATAATTTTTTTTCTCTTCTGCTCTTTTCATTTAATGTCATCGCTATGGGAACCGACAGCACCCTGGAAATCATTTTCAAAACAGCGTATTTGTTGAAAGGGGCCGATTGGGGGTGAAATATGTCTTTGGCACAGAGCAGGACATGGTGGCAGGGTCTGATGCATTAATAACCAGAGCTCCGGGAGGGGAGCGGGGGCCCAGCCCACCCTGTTCTCCACACACCAGAGGTCTTTGTCAGAGTGGGGCCATTGTAAAAGTGCCCCTTTTTTTTGCTTCTTCAGCCGCATATTGTCATGCCACGAAGCACATATACTGTGCCTTTCTCGCTTTCTCATGTCTGAGATAGGGCTGCACAATTAATCGAATTTCTAATCGCAATTACAATTATGGATGCCACAATTACGTAATCGTTCAAAGTCCACTTATGTTATTCTACACACTTAAGATATGTTTTTTTCTTTCTACATGTTATCTTAAGGGTTTTCCCATTGTTTTAGTTTTAGTATAACATTATAATACCATTCATATTTCTTTACATTTTTTAAATAATTTAAAGAAGAAACCAATCAGATGTATATTTGACATTTGAGGCTTAATACTATAGAAAAGCACTAAAGGTTTTTCAGTTAGAGTGTTTTCAGCTTGTTTATTTTCATATAAAAATATGGCATGCAGTTGCATCAAACAATGGTATAAACATCATTCAGTGTAGATTGTGATAATCCTAATTAATAATCGTAATTACAATTTCAAGAGAATAATCGACAATTATGATTTTTGTCATAATCGTGCAGCCCTAGTCTGAGATGGGTTGATTTCTCAGAGTGGACAGTGGGGGAGAGAGAGGAAAAACTCGGGGAATGAGAGAAAGAGAAACTCAACAGACCTTGTGGCACCTCATCTGAATTTATTTTACAACTCGCCTCTCTCTTGTAAAACTCTTTGTGTTATTGAACCAGACTTTCCAGCCGTATGGATGTGCGGAATTAAAAACGCCTTTAAATTGACATTGAGTGTCAAACTTGATCACCTTGGTCCAGTGTTTGTCAGCATGGCTGTATGGCTCCTCTGTTGCAGAGTGTGTTAATCAAACAGACGTTATGATGGCCACTGGCAAGTGCAGCTGCTTTAGAGGCTGCGCGCGTCTCTGTGCGGCTGGGGTGTAAAAGCTCACCTGGGCTCTGTCGTAGGCTTGGTTTTAGTGGCACAGACGTGAACTGGCATCTGGGAGCCTTATTTTCCACTCCTGTGAGGACATCTCTGTTGGCGTCATTCACTTCAAGCCCACTTGTGACAAGAGCACCTCCTTATGAGTTTTGCCAGCCAAGGACAGTGAGAGCTGTGCTGTGCTTGTAATCTTGTCTGTGCAGCACTGGCATAATTATGTTAAATAACCTTCTTTTTTATATGTAGGATATAAAATTAAGAGTCAACTACTGGCGTTTTTTTTCTTCTGTGCAACATAAAATATACATTGAGAGATGTCTCATTTTGTCCATACAGTCATTTGTCACCAGAACTGTTCAACTACCAACATTTTTATTTATTTTATGTTATGTTATGTTATGTTTTGTGTTTTGTTTTGTTTTATTATGTTTTGTCTTGTTTTGTTTTGTTTTGTACAAAAGAATGTCAGTCATACAGGTTTGGAATGACATGAGGGTGAGTAAATATTGTCAGATTTCTCATTTTTGGGTGAACTCTCCCCTTAAATGTAGTGTTGTTCATAAGTATAAAGTGCAGATTGTAGTTACAAGTCATTGCTAAATGAATTAGTGTACATTTATGTTGGTGCAGTGCCTGTAAGCTGAAAGATCTCTGCATTATTAATTAGCTTATTGATTTACAGGGACTCCACTTCTAACCCTGCTAAGCCTACCTGTGACCCTGCTGACCTTACTGATCTTTCCAAATTCATCCAAACCTGCAGATTGCAATAGGATAGATTGTATATTGGCATCTATAACAATTTAGGTTTCTGGGGGTCAAGGTTTAGACACTGTCTAAAATGTTTGGTTAAAAAAAAAGGTGTTACTGGACCCTGCTCTATGAAAATAATAGATTGTAGAACTTGAGCTAGTTGAGTCCAACTGAACTGAATCACCTTTCCTAAAAGTGGAGATGATAAAGTGGCCGGTGGTGCTGATGTAATCTGTGGAAGAGAACAAAAATATCCACATTGCCAACAAAAACAATAAACTCTAAAATAATATTAAAAAAAAGTCATTACTTTTGTGAATTCAACTAAACCGACTACTCCCTGACAGAGTATTTAACTGTGCTTCTGCACTGCTGGTGTTTAAAGCTGGAGGTATTACATTTTAGATTTATTTTTGCTTATTTCGCTTGATTTTAAAGTCTTTCTTCATCAGCCTCCAATTCATCATCACCTCATTACTGTATTAGTGTTGTTACCTTAATATCCTGTATTTAATATTTAATTGGCAGATTCAAATATTGCTATTTATGAGTGTTTCTTCAACTTATGCTTTTTTATTTATTTATTTATACAATGGAAACTAACAGGTCACCTTTTTATTATTATTTTTGTTGTTGTTGTTGTTTATTTTTTTTAAGTAAAGATCAATTTTTTCTATACCCTCATAATTATTTTTGCTACTTTTTGTCTTTATGTATATATTTTTTATTCATCCTTGTTTCAGACTCTTAAACTATGAAAATTCATTATATTATAAAATCAAGGTAAACATCACTAGTGAACAGAATATTTGTATTGTGTGTTATTTCCACAATCAAACTGTACTTTTGTCAAATTATGCAAAACTTGTGAAAATATTATAAAATATTTTATTCAGAAGAGAAAGAAAAAAACAATACAATTTGAGACGGTGAAAATAATACTTTGGTAGAAATGTTCAAGACTTTTGGCGTGTTTTTTATTTGTTTGTTTTTTTTATTTTTACTCTGCAGCTGTGCAACTGCTGTCATTTTGAAACAAAGGCACTAACAACTTAAAACGTTATATTGAGATATTATGGCTGCATTTGTCAGTGAACTAGTATGATTGGTTCATTAGCTTTTATTCTAACATACGCTTGTTAACATGCTAACATGTTATGCTAGCCAGTTCCATTAGAGTAAACATGTTACGCTAATTAATTCTATTAGTGCATTAAGTATCTATCAGTGTATTAGCCTGACAACCTAATTCATTCTGTTGGTGAGAACAAGGCCAGGCTACAGTGTCATACCAACCAATTGTATGCTGCGTAATGTTTGCGACCGGTATATTAATATGCTATTCCATAATCAAAGTGATCCATCAGTTTATTAACATGTTAACCAGTTCTGTCTGCGTGTTAGCTGTGTGTGTGAGAGTACAGCTGGTTGTAGTCTGTTCACTTGAGTCAATTATGCATAGACCAGGACTGTGCCACTGCTGTCAGATCATATGATGAATGGGCCAACTTGACAAGATGCTGAGGAGCAGAGGCCTCTGTGATAATTGGATTATTTACACACAAAAGCTCAAGAGAACGGTGCACGTAACATGCCCAACTCAGCACTCAAGCAGAGGAAGAGGCTTAGAAAGACAGGAAGGACTTTAAGACTTTTATGCAGTTGTATAAAATAATCAGTGCATGCAATGGCTTTTTAAAAATAAATAAATAAATAAAAATTCATTAGACTTCTTAAGAAGTTATGTTTATAGTCGAAATGTATTAAAATTAATCTTTTTAATACATTCAAATATTTTTTATATTATTTTTTAATATATTAAAATGTTCCTCTTTTAGTATATTTCTATAAACTAAATATGAATTATATCTAATGTTATTACATGCAAACCCCAATGTGTTTACTTTTGTCTTTGCACACCAGTGTTTCCTTTGCTGCGGTAGACATAGAGTGTAAACATGCTCTGCATGTGTGATGTAGTTCATTCAGCAATGAGAGTTGCCACACACTACTTTCATTTTGTTATGAAGCATCTCTGTTTTATTTTAGCCAATAAAATTTTTAATGCAGAGTGATTTTTAACATTGGATTAATATGTAAATTTCCACCTGGCTCCCTGTTCTATGCCAGCTCATATGATGTTTTTATGAGTTTGCTTTTGAAAATGAACAGAGCCCCTGCAATATAAAGAGTGGTGTATTAAAAGGACAAAGAACCGAGCTTGCCCTCGAAATATTAAATCCAAACAAATTGGAAATGTAGTCGATCACCATAACGCCTGATTATTTTTAGAATTTGCCGTTTTACGTCGATCTGATGGAATTCACGTAGCAAAAGGAGACGTTTGAGCAGTTTAGTAAGCAGAGTTTTCAAGCAGTGTCTGTCTGATCTGATCCGTTGTAAATCTATCTGTGAAATAGGGTGGAGAGCCTTCAGCCTGTCTGGGAGCAACTTGAGGAAATTCAGGGGAGTTTAGGAAGACTCCAATATGCTTGGCTGAAGTCTTGTCACATGACCCAATGGCAAGACACAACACGCACAAGCCTTGATGCTTTCACGTCTAGCTCAAGAGTACGTCGTCCCTGACTCTTCACATAATGACCAGCATACGTAACTGTTTAGTCTTTTTGAAGTGAGTTCATCATTTAATGCTCTCTGGTACCGTAGGATCATAGATTGGGAGGGCGCATACATGCTGTTTCTCTAACTGCAAAAATCCAATGGAAAATTCCTTAGGATTGTTTTTTATTAGGCTGAAGTTCCCAGGAGCACAGTGCCCAATAAAAGGCAAACCAGATAAAAGAGAGAGAGAGAGGGATTAGAGGAGGATGAAAGCTGTAAAATTTTCCATATTATATTGTGAACTGCTATACTCACCTCTCTCAGTCCTACATCTGCCTCACCAAGGGCAAACGCAAGAGATCTCGGGGAGGAAGTGCCACTTCTGGTGGTTGTAAGTCTGATGTTCAGATATCGTCTTTTGAATTTGCTTTCTTTGATTGGTGGAGAGGGGCAGCACCGATAAATAAGGCCCATTGTGGTGCGAAGGCAACCTGCCTGCATTGCCGCCCTCAGCATTCACCCCCACCCTTCGCTATTGCGTGTGTAGGAACCGCATGGCGAGTCCTAGTAGCTCGTAAAGAGAAGGCAGAAGCGACATTGAAATATCTGAGCCCGGCGAAGATAAACAAACTGAGGTATTCATTGCAGACTTTATGAGCTGTCCAAAGAATCCTGTCCTCTGTCAGAGCTACAGGAGAGAGGAGCCAGCGTTTGGACTCCAAATCAGTGTACGCCGCCATCGCATACACAAACACATCAACTGTACTCGAGCACCTCGAGGTCCTTGCTCCCATCCCGAACGCACACACACATAAAGTACGACTACATGCAATAAGTAGTTTATTGAATGAATAGCTAAATAGGCTGTAGTTTTTTCCCATCTGAGAATTGGTTTTCTCTGGCCTCCTCTATAGAACCATCTGGATCCTTCCTTTTCAGAGTTCTCCGCACTGCCCAGATGCTTCTATTGTGATGCCCTCCAAATCTTAATAAGCAGTTAAAATATTTACTGAGGCGCCTTTCTCTCCCACACCATTTCTTTCCCCCTCGCTTTTCTTTTTTATCGTTATTATTATTATTTATACCTTTTCAGGGACAAAAAAATGGAGATGTCCACTAAATGTGATTGATTGGGCCTAAAAATGGCCATTATTGCCATTAAGACCCACATGTCAGCTGCTGCCTTTGTGCCGGCTGTATCTCTAAGCTAACCACTGATCCATGAGAAGAGGTGGGGGAAGAATGTACTGCCCTGAAAGAAATGCCCATTTCTCTATGGATCCTGCCTGATTCAAAATACAGCTGCGAGGAGGAGGAGGAGACTTATAGAGAGAGAGAGAGAGAGAGAGAGAGAGAAAGAAAGGAGAAAGTTTAAGAAAGGGGGTAAGGAGTGAGACTTTTTCTTCATGGCATACAAAAAAGGCTTTTGACAAAAAGATTAATAACTCTGGCTAGCTAATCAAAATTCAACACGGTGATAAGCTTTCCCCTCCTCTCTCTCCCGCTAATGTATTCATGTGTTTTGAGTGTAAGACGTAATTAAGTTTTCTCCACACATATGGATAATAGAGCATGGACTGCGAGTGAGTTGGTGGGGCAACTGTGTAGGTTGTCTAAATCGTTCTTTTGTTTGCCTTGTATTTATTCTTACTTCAAAATTTTAGGTGAAACAAAAAACACACAACAAGTGTTTTGGAGTGAGAGCGCCTGAAGGGCAGGGGTGTTACAGAGACACAAAGACTTTCTGGCTGTTCTCTAGGTAGCACAATATAATGTACAACAGCAGGTGTTCATCACGCAGGGATGTTGGAAACGGAAGCTAACATGTATTCAGCTGCACATGTGGCTTATGAGAGCGTGTTTTCAAAATGAAAATGAGAATTAAAAATGTATTCATTAATTAAAGTTATTCATTGACTTTCATAAACGCATTTTAATTCTCAAAGTTAATGAATAAAAATCACTTTGCTTTTCTGGTTTCAAAGGTGTTTATTCTTAAGTCTATGATTAAGTACCTTTGAAAGCTTAGAGATGTGCTGTATGCTGTGTATACTTACTCAGAGCGCGTTCATTCTGTTCCTAAGATGTGACATATTTGCACAGCAGTTCTGGGCATGTTGTGTATATTGAGTGCACTTAACACATTTACCAAACATTTATCATTCTGATGACATGGGCAATGAACGTCGATGAACGGTGCCATTTCTGACCTAATGAATCACAGCACAGCACACACACACACACACACACACACACACACACACAACCTCTAAGTTGCACTTCCTGTGCACTAAGTGCTTGCACATTTTCACATCATCACACAAATATTTTGTGTGTGTGTTGTCAGTCTGAAAGCTCTTAAGAAATATGTTTTGCGGGCATTGTTAAAAGCAGGAAATAAGATTGAAACAACTTCCTCAAAATTTGTCTATACATGCTTATCAGCCTTATCTCAGCTTTATCGTATCAGCATTATTATATATATACTATATATACATATATATATATATATTATCATATCAGAGTTAATTTAGAAATGTTATATTTAGAAATGTTATCTTATCCTGATCTCTCCTGTAAAAAAAAGAAAAATTTTATTTTGTTTTATTTTTATTATTTTAGTTTATTATTTTGTTTATTTTTTATTTTTTTAGTGAACTTTTAGCCTTGTAGAGTCATTGAACAACAGCAGATCTATCATTTGTGTATCAAGGCCAGACGTGGGCTTGCTTGGTAATTATTAATACGGATATTTTCCCTTTTGTTTGCACTTTGAAATTTGTTTTAAAATTGTTTATTGTACTTTGAACTGTGCGAAAGATGACTACACTCAGTGAAATCAGGGAATCTGTATTAAAGTTCACAAAAACATACAGCCACTACTAGTTGAGTGTCTCTCTTTATCAGATTTGACATATTTTATGTTATTTGTATACTACACATATGTGACCCTGGAGCACAAAACCAGTCTGAAGTAGCACAGGTATATTTGTAGCAATAGCCAACAATACATTGTATGGGTCAAAATGATCGATTTTTTATTTATGCCAAAAATCATTGGGATATTGAGTAAAGATCATGTTTCATAAAGATATTTTGTAAATTTCCTACCATAAATATATCAAAACTTAATATTTGATTAGTAATATGCATTGCTAAGGACTTAATTTGGACAACTTTAAAGGCGATTTTCTCAATATTTAGATTTTTTTTGCACCCTCAGATTCCAGTTTTTCAAATAGCCTAGTTGTAACTCGGCCAAATATTGTCCTATCCTAACAAACCATGCATCAATGGAAAGCTTATTTATTCAACTTTCAGATGGTGTATAAATCTCAATTTAAAAAAATTGACCCTTATGACTGGTTTTGTGGTCCAGGGTCACATATGAAAAAAGATTTGTATATGTAAATATGAATGCTGTAATTTATCAATAATAATTAGAACCCTTACATCAACAGGTTTTGTCTTTGAATGACATACATAAAGCCTGTATTTTTCATTCAAAGTAATGTACAGTAGGCTGATTTCTAGGCCAGTTCCATTTAAGCAATATAAGTGTTTTGCTCAATGGCCCATGCAGTGTGACCTTCGTGACCCTGTAGTTACTCACTCTCCCCACCTTTTTAGCAGCTCAAGACTCAAAGCACAGGACTCCTCTGTGATGAACCACATATTGACTGCCAGAACGACACCACCCACCAACATTTCAATTCTTTTTCTTGTCACCACTGTTACTATTACTGTAAATTCTCCCGTCCAAGCAGGGTGCGGAACATTTTCGGGTCACTATTTATTTGACTGGACTGTAGAGATAACAGACACTATGTAGCACATGCAATGTGCACTGCACTGCCCTTATAGGCCCTTCTAATCCAGTGTCTGAGGTGATTTCTGAGGGATGTCCAGGAATTATCTAACATATATGGGGCTGGGAGCAGAGAGGACAGCGGTCATCCATCTCTCTATCGCTCTGGTTTACTCATCTGTCTTCCTTTTCTCTTTCATTCACTCCATTAATCCCAGCTGATGGGGTTTGGACTGTTTTTAGCCTAATGTCTGTCAGTTTATTAACAGATTAAAAAAATACTATTTAGGGCCCTGTGGAAAAAAACAAACAATCCCCCTCAAATTCTGTTTCATTTTCTCCAAATTCTGTTTTCCTATACTGGATTTAATTTTAATAGTTTATTTAAATTTTAATAATCAAAAAGGCTGAATTGATTTAAAGTATTGAAACTTTAAAATCTGAACAGCTTAATAATTTGTATTAGGCCTGCAAGATTTATAGGCATAATATTCTTAATATTCTGGAATAGTGACAGTAAATGCATTAATAATGTATGTTTCCGTTTCATAATTTTAAAATTATATATTTGGATCTGAAGGCATTGCAGTAACGTTTTATTTTTGAAAAAATATTTGGGGTTGATTTTTAATTTATTGATGTATTTATTTTATTTTATTTTTCCCCATGAAAAACAGTTCAGCTGTTCAGTTCAAATGCAATTTTGCTTGGTTCTTTATAAAAAAAATTATAGTTATACTTTGTTTCATGCCACACAACACCCACTGCCCCTCCTCCCTCTTTTATTTATGTGTTTATTTATTTGTTTGTATGTGTTTCTTTGTTTATCCCCATAACATACCTAAATACATGTTTCTCAGATTCAGTTGGAGCTTGTGTAGTAAAATGTCTAACTAAATGTAGAGGGATGTGGTAAAGAGACAGATTGTGACAGTGAATTCTTCTCATTACATCATATATTTACTCAGCTGGTGAAGTTTCGGAGTACTGAGGGCCACCCGCTTTTATTTACACCGCTGGCTGCTGCGCTCTTCCACTGGAGAGGAGAATCCTGCTCTACCTTCACCACGAGCCGTCTCAGGATGAGGCCTCTATCACTCTTTTATTTTATCTTGCTTTTTACCTGTCTCGCCCGCTTTCTCTTCGTCTCTTTCTATTTCTCCCCCTCACTCCACCTCCCCACATCACTCTTCATTCCTGGTTAGTCTGAGTGCTCTTCGTCTCTTGGATTCTGAGCATAGGCAGTAACAGTTTGTTTTAGTTATCTGACGTCGCGGTGCCGTTGCATAGAGGTTATCTTCTGACTCTCTCTGCGGATCATACAGAAGCAGTTAGTTGCCAAACACTTGCTCTGACAGAAGCATCCATAGGCTGGAGATCTGCTCCTGTCGTTTATTTTTTATACTTCTTCCAAATGGGCTGCTGTCTTTACAAGCAAGGTGATAATCCCACTTTTTATAGCTGTTAAGATTGCGAACTGGTCTGCTTTTGGAGTGTTAAAACCCATGACTGGGATCTGGAAGACAGGAGATCTCTAAACAGCAGTCGCAACAGCCGCTCTGAGCGAGGCCTACTGTATGTCTCAGCCAAACTGGATTAAGTCCTAACCTCCTCTTTACAGCAATGTTCTGCACTGGAAACATGACTGGTGGGATGAATCATTTATTTATTTTGTATTTTTTGTACAGACTGTATATAAAAATAAAGAACAATGAGGACAAAAAAGATCCCCATGTTGCCCTCCCAAAATGTCTGTAAGGAACAGGAGGAAGAAGAGTTGTGTGAGACCAACTGAATGCCATTGTTTGTCTGCATGTTGTTTTTGTATGAGGTTGTATATTGATGTAACCTCTTATCAGAGCAAGGCAGGTCAGTTTCATCTGAACAGCATTAAATGGAGCCTTTCATACGTGTACCTCCAATACAAACACTCTTCATTCAAGGCCAAATTGTTTTCCATGAAAAACTGATAAAAAATGTGTTCATCACTGTGCAAACATTGACCATTATTTACATCAGTGAGGCAAAAAAAAATCCATTTTGGATGGAAGGAACAAGGATTGATGGCTTATAGCTGACAGGGCGTGGGAGGAGTGTTTCATGTGGTTGGGCTACTTGTTACTAAATATCTTTCTCACCCTTTCTCTCTGTAACTCTCTCTTTCTCTCTCTATGTGCATGGTATAATATCAGAGGTTAAGTTTATTAACCTTGCTGGTAGATGATTTCAGACCTGCTCAAGGTCTGCTAGACATACATGAGAAACACAGCTGGGAAAGTTCCCAGAATTCCAGAAATGTTAGTAGTTATGACCTCAAAAAAAAAAAAAAAAACTCGTAACACTTCCAGGTCTTACTGTAAACAGCACAATGCTGGAATCACACACAATGCAGTGTGGTCATTCAGTCATCAGATATTATGTTAGAGTAATATTGTTTTGCCAGATGTTGTTTTTCCATCATATTTACAGCAAACTAGATAATTGGCTCACATTTTCCAGGAAATTGTGCATATTTGTCATATGAGAACTGACTCAAACCACAGCTTTTAAACGAGGGACATTATAATATAGTGATTCACATAACTTAAATAAGCACTTATTTCTGGAAAATACTGTTTTAGTTAAGCATAGATGCATAGGTGTAATGTTTTTTAAGTGTCTGTCTTTATACATCTTTGTGTTTTCTGGTCATGTTTGATTTACTTTAAGGAAAAAAATATATAAATATGTTAAATATTTGATTTAGTATTGTATTGCAATTAAAGTGTATGCATGTCAAATTGTAGTAAGTTGCATAGAATTGGTACATTTTGAAAAGTTTGTTTTTTGTTTGTTTAATAGTCCTATTTTTGAACTCCCGTCATCATCCCAGGATGCCAGGGTCTGATCTATAGTATCTTGTTTTGTCGGTGTCAGATAGAGGCTGCATGTTCCCAGCTGGAGGGACTGGCTGATCAGAGCAGACAGGTGTTCACAACACAAGCACAAAGGCACTGCCATTGATGACTACATGTGCCAGGCACACAAAAATATCTATAAAATAGATCCTTCACTAGAGAAAACAGATAAGGTCAGGCGGTGTGGAAAAAAGAAAAGAAAGAAATCTATATGGCAAACGCATCCTCACTCTCACATACAACATATGGCTCGGCTTTTTATGTGGAATGGTCTAATTCCAGATTAAAGTTGGATTTCCAAAGAAGTACGTACCATGCTTATTAGTTTAATTTATGAGTCTAGTATGAATATTATTCTCAGATCTACAGCAATAAACCAAGCAACATAAGGTGCTTTGTATTGTGCAATATATATTTTATAAGCGTTGAAATGTATAATTATATAAAATCACCGGAAGTGAACTTCATATCATGGTGTCTAACTTCATGCCTCAATGACATTTTTAGAAATTAATAATTTTCTTGAGCAAATATATATATAAGTGCCTTGTTCCTTTTGTGAAGTGATTACCACATAGTAAAAATTACTACAGGCACAATTTTCAACTGTAAATCTGTTTTAAATGTTCTGAAAATCAACAAAAGTTTCATGTGTGGTTAAAGTGTACATATGTAAGTGTTGCAAATATAGGTAAATACATATATTTGTGTGTGTGTGTGTGTGTGTGTGTGTGTTGCTGGTAGCCAACGCCAGCAGAGCTGAATCTTTCCCTACAGACACTTAAAGAGTTTGACCCGTTGAACTCCTCTGCAATGGGACTAATGCAGATTACAATGGGACAAACATTGAAAGACTTGACCAGCTGGTTGTAGTCTCTCTTTCTTATTTTTCCTCTAAATGTAAGAAATTATTTTTTTAAATCTGAAATAAAAATGTGTAATAGTTTAGAGTATTACGGAAATTATAGAGCTGGAGAGAAACTACAGCAGTGAGTAATTAATAGGGTGTGTGTGTGTGTGTTATGGGAGCAGGACAAGAAAAGGGGGAAAGCAATAACTGGTTAGCATTTTCAAAGAACACTCATTTCAAATAAAATGCTTGCATTCCACTACAACGTCATCTCCTGTAACTTGTTATTTTTTTTAATCAGCTTTAATGGAATTTGATAAAAAAGGACATCTTATTTGGTTCCATAAATGCCTCATAAAACCAGTAGGTTAATGCTTACAACCTGTGAGGTTCACAGTAATGAGATTTTATAATTTCCCTTTAAAACTGGGTCCCTCTGTGCATGTGTATGTGTGTGCGTGTTTGCGACTTTAAAGCTGTGTAATTCATTATGCTTTGTCAGTGGATCGCTCAATGTATTGAATGTATTCTCTCTAAACTAACTGACTAGTATGGCAGAGACAGGCTGAATTACGCCAATAGGCCTCAGGATAGGAAGTTGGACTTGATTTACTACTCTAAATGCTGAGCTGAATCAATGTCCCAGACCCACAAAACCCAAGCATTCCTCCACTCAAATCATTGTTATAGCCCAGAAAAGGGAGATTATGCAGCCCTAATGGTTTTCACTCGCTCAGTGTGTTTGTGTCAGTCTGAAATCATATTTAAAGCCTGACTTCTCTCTTCTCCCTCCTTCTCTTTGTCTTTTTGGAATGTGACAAATGTCAAAATGAGACAGATCTAATGCGTTCGACTTGGAAATTGAAAATCCATTGAAGAAATAGAAAGCCAGGATGACTTATGTGGTGCAAAAATTTGAATGTTTTTTTTTTTTATGTTTCAGTGCTTTTTGTCCATGCAATGAAAGTCAAACAGGTTTGGAACAACATGAGGGTGAGTAAATGATGACAGGATCCCTTTAATTACTGGACACAAAACTTGGAGCCATATTCCCACCTAACCTTGAAACCCTGGCCTTTATCTCAGTGAATGTTCATTTTTTCACCCATTAGTTTGTTTGACGCTTTCGTGGTAGTTGGCTGGGTATGTAGATGAGAAGTGTTGTGAATGTGTGTTCTGTTAAGAGAGAGCGAGTCTGTTTCCCTTCCCATGAGTGGAGATGTCATTTATCCCGATCAACCAAGAAGGGAGCCACGATTATATTTCCACAACTACTACTGCATTCATTTGCAAATCGCCCTCGTCCTGTTTCTGTCTCTCCTTCCCTCTCTCTTTCATCCCTGAAATACTTCTAATTTGTAATGAGAGCTGAGAGAAGCAAACATTTGGCTTTATTCCTGAGTAGCCGCTCCAATTCACCCCCTCTTTCTCTAGTTTGCTTGGTTTTTATTTCTAATTCTTATTGAATCTTTATCTGCTCTTCTCTCTCATTGTTTATGTGACCTGCGCGACCACTTATCTGCGGAGGGCAGAGTGCATCGGTCTGCACAAAACTATCACATTTACTAGTATCGCTGACACACCGGTGTGGTTTTGCAGCAGTATTCCCACAATGCTAATCTGATCAGCTCTAACAGCCAGAGATGCAGGCCAGACTCCAGAGGATGCTGAATACTCACAGCGGCTTTGTGTTTTCTGAAGCATCGATTCAGCACTCGATACGGCTGATGCGGGCACAGATGAATCACACAACAGCCGTCCGGACTGCCCCAGTAGACAAAACTCAAACCCTGAAATGAGAACACCTTAATGCCTTTAAACACATTATTTGTAGAATGAATTCATCTCCTAGTCTAAATCGAGAGGGTTCACAGATACAGAAATTTCACCATGAGGTCAGAATATTTTAGAGTACAGTCAAAAGCCATTACGGACCAGTACTGACACAAACTCTGCGTCTCAGCGGAGCAATGCATTTCACAGCTCTAACCTTTAGTCTGGGCTTTTAGAACTGATCCATGTGGTAATTTTCTCTTTAATGAGCACCAGGCTCATTTTATCCATTGATTATGCAGAGCTAATATGTAACAGTGCGAATCGATGGAAAGTTCATTCACAATTTACCCATCACACAGCAAAACAAATTAGTTCTCGTATGCTATATTAATATATATTAGCTTAACAAGAGCAGGAAAAACTGACATGAATGTATACAGACTATGCAAAAGCTTCCAGGTTATGGGATGCAGGGTTGTGTGTTCAGTCAGTGTGTCAGTGAAATCAGTTGTTAGGCTTCTTCTTAAGGATTGTTAATTTCAGGAACGAGTTAGTGATAGAGAGAAAGAGGGGCATAAAGAAAGAGAGAGAGAGCGAGAACAAAACATATGCTGGATGTGTTTGTTCCTGACCTCTTTATAAGGATACAGCATGGTTAAGCTTTCAGAATGACTTTGGATCAACCCTGCACCATATGGACCTCTGTCTTCTGCAGATATGTCAGATATGTCCATTGCTATGATCCCTAGCTCTTTACTGACTCTTTCACTCTTTTTTGTTCTACACAGTGATTAAATGCATCATGTATGATGCTAGAGTTAACTTACTTTTCTTTTTATACAACAACAACAACAATAATAATAATAATAATAATAATAATAATAATGATAATCCTGTGTAAGGTAATAGGGAAGCTGGAGGGCAGGGAATCATCCCGGGCAGTAGGCAGGTCCATCACAGGTTTAACACACACAGACACACACATTCACACACTGCTCAAATGTACAGGCAATTTACTGTCTCCAGTTCACTGCATGTCTTTGGTTTGTGGGAGAAACTGGAGCACCTCGAGGAAAACCACGCCAACATGGGGAGAGCATGCAATAATAATAATAATAATAATAATTATTATTATTATTATTAATAATAATAAGTATTGTTATAATTAAATTATTTTCAACTACTAATTTATAATCTCTATATACTTCCCAGTAATTAACTTCATCTGGTATGATACTGTAATAAGCTTTCTTTTATTTTAATGACAACATCAGTTGAATAAAAATAATATTACCTATTATTATAATTTTTACTACTAATTTAAAATCTCTCTCTTTTTGTTTTTCACAGTAATTAACTGCATCAAATATGATATTACAATTAACTGACTTATAACAATAACATCAGTTTAAAAATAATAATACTAATTAAAATAATCATATTATTATTATTATTATTATTATATTTTACTATTAACTTTTTAATAACAAAAAAACAAAACAAGTAAACTGCTTTTCATCAAACTCTCCTCTTGCACTAATTAGTATTGGTCAGTTTGGATAGTGTGCAATTCTGAATAAATGGAAAATTGTACCAGAGTAGAAAAAAAGAAAAGATTTATAACAAAACAGAGTGAGCAATGTGTGAAATTGGGATATTGTTCTTTGTGTGCTGTTACTTACTTTTTCCTTGAGCGATTTGTGTGGGGACCCAGCAAGTGTGTTGGGACGTCAAGCCTTTGCTGTAATTACAGAGCAAGAGCAATTACAAGAGACAGAACGAGAGAAGAGAGCGAGAGAGAGCTAAATCTGTATATTATAAGCATGCATTGCTCCTCCTGATGTTACCTGGGCTTCCAGTGGTGAGAAGTGCAAATAATCCCATCAAAGAGAACAATGGCTCTCCACCTGCTGACATCCCTCCTCCTCTAGCCAATTACACACGGCTAAACATGTCCCCCTCAGCTCTCTCCTTCTCAAACCGAAAGCATCTCCTGCAGTCTCTCTCTCACACATGCAAACTTTGTCATATTTTTCTCTCTCTTACTGAAATGTTGAGAGTTTTCTTCACTCGTGGTGCTTGCTTACCCACTTTGTAAGAGTGTGCTTAGGTGTGTGTGACTTTGAGTGTGAACACAAAAGTAAATTAGCCTGTTTGTGTGATTTTCATATCTCTCTGATAGTGTGGCTCATTATCATGGATGTGGGCTGTTGCTGTGGTAATGAGCTGACCTTCAGGAGCGGAGGTTAAGCTCTTTCGCAGTTGAGTTGTCAACACAGCAGGTCCATTGTGTCTGGGGTGGCAACCACAGAACGTCACAGTGTGTGTGTGTGTGTGTGTGTGTGTGTGTGTGTGTGTGTGTGTGTGTGTGTGTGTGTGTCTCAGTGTCAGGGGCTAAATGTTTTATTTGTTGTGATTCACAGGCTATAGTGTCACCCACCATTGTCAAGTGTTTCTTACATGTACACACTACATTTTTCAACACAATTTAATATGTAACTTGAATCACACTTAAATGGTTTAAATATATATATATATATATATATATATATATATATTAATTAATTAATTCATTTATTTATTATTATCAAATCAGTAAGCTACAAGACACTATTACAATGATCTAACCTTTTTAAGCCTGAAGCAGTACATTCACCATAATAATCACAATAAACAGTTCTTCCGTCAAAGTAATATAGTTCATTAGCCTAAATATAGGCTGTTAACTGTACAACATAACAATGTGTGGCATTAATATAGAATACGTAGTAACAGGTGTGTTTATCTGCTTGTCCAATCAGAATTTAGAGTCTGAGCTAGCCATTTGACAATTAATTGTTTGTTGGTTATTTAGAGACTTCTCCTTGTTTTTTTGTTTGTTTGGTTTTTTTTTGGTTCAACTATCTTCCAAAAACTGACATGGTAAAAGCTCCTCTCATTCACAAAGAGTTCATCAACAAAAGTCTGGATAGTGAAATTCTTTGTGTGTGTGTGAGATGTCTAGACCATGACACTGTTTCCCCCTCCTCAGACTATAGTAAAAAGCTTCATTTAGGGTGGGATAAGAATGGGGTCGTCTGTGACTGCCCTCATTAGACTTATGGGAAAAGTCTGAGTCTGTGTGTGTAAGAGGATTTTCATAATATTTTCTAAAGGCGTTTTCACTTAGACCTCTGTCACCTCTCACTCTTAGCAGCACAACATTCATCATTGTGATTAATTATTTCCAATTTATAAGATATTTTTATTTAATAGATAAGATATAAGATTTATTAGATTTATTTACAACAGATGTCTGTGCCTCAGCTTGTGTGTCTTCATAAGGTTGTTACGCTGCTGGCCAAGTTTAGGCTTGTTTTTACTGAGTCTGTTTCCTCTGCCTGTGTTTGAAGTCTTGTCTTCACTGTCAGCTCCCTTCCTTGCAAACACTCATACTTGTGTCACACTCCTGTCAACCCATGAAATGTGCAATTAACAACAGACATTACAGTCTATAAGACACACCCACCCAAGTTGAGTGATGTCTTTGATAAGTCTTACATATTTAAAGGCATAGTTCCCTCAGATTGAAAATTCTATCATCATTTACTTACCCGCATGTCGCTCCAAACCTGTGTGAATTTCTTTCTGCTGCAGAACACAAAAGAAGATACTTTGGAGAATGTTGGTAGTTTTGGTGACCATTGACTTCCATTGTGTGGACATAGAAACACTTGCTCAAAATATCTTAAAGAAAGTAAGTCACACAGGTTGGAATGACATATGGCTGATTAAATGATAACAGTCAAGTCAAGTCAAGTCACCTTTATTTATATAGCGCTTTTAACAATACAGATTGTGTCAAAGCAACTGAACAGCATTAATCAAGAAAATAGTGTGTCAATAATGCAAAATGACAATCGTAAACACTCATTTTTCAGTTAAAGGAATTTCCTTTTTGGATGAACTATCCCTTTAACTACTGAATCTGCCTCAGTAATGCAAATTGTTAGTTTGGTTGCATGTGCATTTCGTTATTTTATTTTGAATAGCTGACAATTAGGTTTTAGAGTTTGTGTAAACTTTAGGATCATACAATCACAGGTAGATTTGGCCACAAGGGGCTGTGGTGAGTATATCTTCTTTTATGGTCAACATAATTTAGAAACTTCCTTTTGGAACCACATGAGGGTGAGTAAATGATGACAATTTCCATTTTGGGGTGAACTATCCCTTTAATACTATTTTCTTTATTATTTTTGCTGAATATATGAATTTTAAGATTTAATTGTATAGAATATGTAGACTATTTGTTTATATTATATCATACTATTAAATTAATTTATTGTATTACTATTTATTATTTTCTTGTTGGACTGTCCATTTTATTTGTATAAAATGTAAAACATTTACATCTTTAACACGTCTGCCTAAGTCCTTTTTTGTGAATATTTCTTTCTTCATCCTGATGAAACTCTAATAAGCATGGTCACACATGCACAAACAAGTCCTTACTGTTTCTTCGGGGCTAAATGAGCCTATTGTCTCATGGCAGCCAGACCCTAATCTCTGCAGCTATTCCAGTCATGGCCGACAATTTGATAGTTTTTCACACTTGAGTTTTGCCAAGGGTTTGTATTTCTGCTGTCTGTGAGCCAGCTGCAGTTTACAACCAATATCAAGTCTCCCTATTGAAAAGCTATGTAAGTTAGAGAGTCATGTACACTTCATCAGTAGCAATTCAACTTGCATTCCACTACGGCCTGACCGGGGTAATGGTTTAGAAGGGAGGATGAGACTTTGTGTAAAAATCAGACCATCATAGTTAAATAAATACAAACATAAATAAAAATGTTTGGATTTAGGTCTAGGCAAAGAGGGTAACAATAAAATCTATATGTAAATGTATTTAAAGTAGGAAAAATAAGCTGTGAAGGCATAGTAAAACAATTTCTACGATAGGTTTAATGATGTTTAATGACTGAATTTAATTGAGAGGGACACACGGACAGACAGACAAAAGATGAAGGTACTTATGCACTATTATATGACGTCTTGTAGTATAAATAGTGTTAGTAGTGTGTTCACACTGAAAATTCCAAAAAGAAAAAGCGCACATTTTAATACCCGGATGATGCACTTAAATAACTGAAAAAATGAAGTTTGGAATGTTGGACATTTCATGCACTCAACTGTCACAGCTTTAATTACGTCACAAAGGTGTAGGAGCTATCAGACTCCGATTATGATTGACAAAATAACCTTATGTAATTCATACACTACATGGTTGAGTACATAGTGCATAAGTACATTGTGTATAAGTGTATAGTGTGTCATTTGGGACACAGCTATACACTCAGTAACAGTTAACAAACTTGTGTTACTGTGCATTCAGTTCAGTTGCTCCAGTTGATCTGTGGTTAAGCGCAATTCATATACAACAAACATATATGGATTACACACACACCATTAATCACTGCATCCTTTTTTGTTCTTGAATGAATATCACTTTTTAAATAATTTATCTTTTTTCACATATTTATTTAAACTCTCCTTAGATGCATTTATGCATTTGTTCAGTCATTTATTTAAATTTCATGTAAATTAGAATTAGATTTGTTTTTATACTATATGTTTAAAACTGCTATGTTAACACTAATGGGTTGTAAGTTTGCATCAAAAAAAAAAACTGGGGCTAAATGAGCCTATTGTCTCATGGCAGCCAGACCCTAATCTCTGCAGCTATTCCAGTCATGGCCGACAATTTGATAGTTTTTCACACTTGAGTTTTGCCAAGGGTTTGTATTTCTGCTGTCTGTGAGCCAGCTGCAGTTTACAACCAATATCAAGTCTCCCTATTGAAAAGCTATGTAAGTTAGAGAGTCATGTACACTTCATCAGTAGCAATTCAACTTGCATTCCACTACGGCCTGACCGGGGTAATGGTTTAGAAGGGAGGATGAGACTTTGTGTAAAAATCAGACCATCATAGTTAAATAAATACAAACATAAATAAAAATGTTTGGATTTAGGTCTAGGCAAAGAGGGTAACAATAAAATATATATGTAAATGTATTTAAAGTAGGAAAAATAAGCTGTGAAGGCATAGTAAAACAATTTCTATGATAGGTTTAATGATGTTTAATGACTGAATTTAATTGAGAGGGACACACGGACAGACAGACAAAAGGTGAAGGTACTTATGCACTATTCTATGACGTTTTGTAGTATAAATAGTGTTAGTAGTGTGCTCACACTGAAAATTCCAAAAAGAAAAAGCGCACTTTTTAATACCCGGATGATGCACTTAAATAACTGAAAAAATGAAGTTTGGAATGTTGGACATTTCATGCACTCAACTGTCACAGCTTTAATTATGTCACGAAGGTGTAGGAGCTATCAGACTCCGATTATGATTGACAAAATAATCTTATGTAATTCATATACTACATGGTTGAGTACAGAGTGCATAAGTACATTGTGTATAAGTGTATAGTGTGTCATTTGGGACACAGCTATACACTCAGTAACAGTTAACAAACTTGTGTTATTGTGCATTCAGTTCAGTTGCTCCAGTTGATCTGTGGTTAAGCGCAATTCATATACAACAAACATATATGGATCACAGCATTTCATTTTCTCATGCCTCCCACGGGGTGGAGGAGGCCTGAAATTTGCTCTTTAGTTGCTTTCTTATTTTATTCTCTAGCAAAATGTCAATAATAACATCAGTTTAGGTCCGATTTTTTTTTGTACGCGATCACACTGCCACAAACATTTCATCGTATTTTGCCGATAGTTTTATCTGAAGATAGCTTTATCTAACTGAATTTGTTTCTCTTTAGAATATCAGTTTTGTAGTTCATTGAAGTCGGTGTTGTTCTGTAAGCTTTATCCAGCCCGATCACAGAGGAATTCAGAGTACAAGACACACTGATGCAACATTTAATCATTCATAGTAAACATAGTGAGCAAACATGTATTCTCACAAGCTCTCTAGAGCAAATCGATTCGTGCTGTAATCTTTGATTTCTGAGAATGAACAACAACTGAGAGATGAGAGAGGTCGTTTTGAGCGCTCCTAAACATCTGAGATGTAACTCAAGACATTTGCTTGAACACTGTCTTGGCTTTAATCCGAGGACCGTTTTAAGATGGACAAATACACGCAGGCAGACGCAGACAGCCCTAAAGCTGCGACTTATTAATCTGGCTCGATTATAAGATGCTCTTTATCCCCTTCAATCCTGACCCCATTACACAAACACTGTTTACAGTAGCTGTATGGAATGTCAAAGAATGTCATATTTCATTTGTTTACACTGCATTTAGCATTTGCGTTTAACAGCATTTAGTACTAGATGATATAAATTACAATTTAATCAATGAGTATATGTTAATCATTAAGTGATCGTTGCATCAGCACTACAGCTTTTGATATTTTGTATTTATTTATTTATTTTACTTCATAACAGAGAAGGATTATAGCTCAGATTAATTTTATATTTCATTAGG